>NW_024082143.1:19543-127367 GCF_003009895.1 Hyaena hyaena | reverse complement strand
GTCTTTAATTTAAAGTCCAGTTTGTCTGATATAAGTATCGCTACTCCGGCTTTCTTTTGATTTCCTGTAGCATGATATATATTTCTCCATCCCCTTACTTTTAATCTGAAAGTATCTTCCCGTCTAAAATGAGTTTCTTGTAGACAGCATATAGATGGATTTTGTTTTTTAATCCATTCTGCTACCCTATGTCTTTTGATTGGAGCATTCAGCCCAAAAAATGGGCAGAGGATCTTAATAGACATTTTTCCAAAGACATATTGAGGGCCAACAGGTACATAAAAAGGTACTGAATCTCACCAATAATCGGGAAAATGAAAATCAAAACCATCATGCGGTATCACCTCATACCTGTTTGAATGGCTATTATCAAAAAGATAAGAAATAGAAAGTGTTGGAGAGAAGGTGGAGAAAAAGGAACCCTTGTGCAATGTTGGTGGGAATGTAAATTGGTGCATCCGCTGTGGAAAACAGTATGGAAGTTCCTTAAAAACTTAAAAATAACACTACCATGTGATCCAGCCATTCCACTTTTGGGTATTAACCTGAAGAAATTTAAAACACTAACTCAAAAAGATATATACACCCCTATGTTCTCTGAAGCATTATTTACAATAGCCAAGACATGGAAGCAACCTTAGTGTCCATTGATATATCAATAGATAAAGAAAATGTGGTGTTTCTCCTACACTGTTGGTGGAAATATAAACTGGTGCAGCCCCTCTGGAAAACAGTTTGGAGGTTCCTCAAAAAATTAACAATAGAACTCCTCTATGATCCAGAAATAGCACTGCTAGGAATTTATCCAAGGGATACAGGAATGCTGATGCATAGGAGCACATGTACCCCAATGTTCATAGCAACACTCTCAACAATAGCCAAATCATGGAAAGAGCTGAAGCGTCCATCAACTGACAAATGGATCAAGAACATGTGGTTTATCTATACAATGGAATACTACACGGCAATGAGAAAGAATGAAATCTGGCCATGTGTAGCAACGTGGATGGAGGGTGTTATGCTGAACGAAATAAGTCAGGCAGAGACAGACAGATACCATATGCTTTCACTTATAGGAAGATTAGGAGAAACTTAATGGAGAACCATGGGGGAAGAGAAGGGGAAAAATAGTTGGAGAGAAGGAGGGAGGCAAACCATGAGAGACTCTTGAATGCTGAGAACAAACTGAAGGCTGATGGGGGTGGGGGAGAGGAGAAGGGGGGTGATGGGCATGGAGCAGGGCACTTGTTGGGATGAGCACTGGGTGTTATTTGGAATCCAACTTGGCAATAAACTATGAAAGGAAAAGAAAAGAAAATGTGGTGTATATATAATAAAATGGAATATTATTCAGCAATAAAAAAGGAAATCTTGCCATTAGCAACAACATGAATTGAGGACATTATGCTAAGTGAAAAAGGCCAGACAGAAAAAGACAAATACCATATGATCTCACTTATACGTGGAATTTAAAGCAAACAAAACTAGGGGAACCTAGGTGGCTCAGTCAGTTGAACATCTAACTTAGGCTCAGGTCATGATCTCATGGTTTGTGAGTTTGAGCACTGCATCAGGCTCTGTGCTGACAGCTCAGAGCCTGGAGCCTGCTTGGAATTCTCTGTCTTCCTTTCTCTCTGCCCCTCTCTCACTCACATTCTGTCTCTCTCTCTCTCAAAAATAAACATTAAAATTTTTTTTTAATAAATAAAACAAACAAAACTGAACTGATAGATACAGAGAACAGACTGGTGGTTGTCACAGGCAGGTGGTGGGGAGTAGCGTAAAGTGGGCGAAGAGAGTCAAAAAAGTACAAACTTCTAGTTGTCAAATAAATAAGGCATAGGGAGGGACATTATGTACAGCATGATGACTAGAGTTAATAAAACTATATTGTACTTTTACAAGTTTTTAAGAAAGTAGGTCTTAAAAGTTCTCATTACAAGTAAAAAGAAAATTTATGTATGGTGTTGGATGTGGATTTACCATGATCATTTTGCAATATATACAAATTTGAATCATGTTGTACACCTGAAACTAACTTAATGTTTTATGTCAATTATATCTCAATTTTTAAAAAGAAGTCATAAGGTAGAGCACCTGGGTGACTCAGTCAGTTGAGTGTCTGACTTTGGATTTCAGCTCAGGTCATGATCCCAGTGTTGTGGGATTGCCCCACGTCAGGCCCCACACTGAGTACGGAGCCTGCTTAAGATTCTCCCTCTCTCTCCCCTGATCCTCTCACCTGCTCTCTCTCTCTCTCTCTCTCTCTCTCTCTCAAAATAAAATTTTAAAAAGGAGTAATAAGGAGTAGTATCCTACAATAGGATAATTTTAAGTAAAATATTAAGAAAAACTGTTTGGTGATTTTCAAGAAATTGTACATAATTGTATATATAATTGCTTATACAACATAACAGGAGATGTTCTCAGTGATGGAGAAATTTAGGAATATGTTAAATATTGTTTAAAAAAACATTGGACAGAATAAGATCATATTTGGAGAATGAGCCTTCTAAGTCAGCCTTGCAAGTTTCTCTTCATATGACAAGGCAGATGGGATGAAGGGTGGCTGAAAAGATAACACCAAAATTCAGTCTGGGGGAAAAAAAATTAGCTTCTTCCAGGCTTCATATTCAAATTACCAGTAATTACAGCATTGTGCTTCACCACAAACTACATTGCCCTCTTGATAAAAGCAGTTATCAAGCACTTTATTTCATTTTCTGTGAGGTAGCGCTAAATGCTGACTGCAAAGGACAGTCCTACGTCATTACAATGTGAGCACTGAGGACAAAGGCTGAGGTATTTCTATATTATAAAGGCATCTTGATCCTGTAGGTTCTGCTCATCTGGCCATCTTTACGAGGCAATCAATGCCACCATAGGAGAATTATACTTAATTGCCTTATTATTCAATAAGTTTTAGGTATAGTTTCATATGAAGGATTAGTTCTAGTTCAGATTAATTTATTAGAAGCCTATTCAGTTGTAATTCAATGATAAGGTTCTCCACAGATCTCTACAAACTCTAACCAACAAATCCCAAAATACTTTTTTATTTAAATCACCTTTCCTAATTACTCCTAATTGGGGATCCCAGAGATGTTCTTCTCTGTCCCACACAGCAATTTTCAGTAGCAGCTTTAGTAAAAATTTTAGATTTAAATACACATAAACATGGAGTGGAAGCGTGCGCGTGTGCGCGCGCGCTCACACACACACACACACCAGGCCCATGCTCTGGTAACACCATCTGAAGGGAAATCAAAAAGGCTATCAAGTTTCAATGAGTGAAGTTTAAATATAATTAAATCTTATTTCTTATTGGTCTTTATCCTAAAATACAATGGTTTCCTATTCATACAGAATCCATCATCTTCACTGTCATCATCAGAAAGCAGTGAGATGGACAATACATCATGCTGCCAATGTACTGATTAGCAGGATTTACATAACATCACAAAGAACAAAAAAACGTTCAGAGTCCTTGCAGAGTGTTGTATTTCTGCATGTTGAGTCTAGGGTGCATGTGAAAATACATGGAAGAGGTGAACTGTTAAGAAGCTCCAAAAGGAAGAAAAGAGGCTCAGAGAAGCACATGAGCCAAGGTGCTCCTTCCCTAAAATGGAACATCAGAAAGAATCTAACAGAGGTTTATAAAACAGGAGTAATTGGTGTGTGAAGTCCCAGGGCACCATCTTCACTATGCCAAACACTTTCAGTCATGATTTTATGGAATATCCACAACGATGCTTTGCACTTAGTACTAAGAATACCAATTTCTTAGATAAGGACACTGGTGCTTAGAGACGTAACTTCTTCAGAGCCAAAGAGCTATAGGTAGAAAAGCCAGGATTCAACCCAATATCCTCTGACTCAAAAACTCAAGCTCTTAACCATTGGGCTTACAGCCTCTTGCCATGAAAGGAATGAAGAGAAACTGCCAGAGAAAAATGCAAAGCCTGAAGAATGAGAAACACATTTTTTTTTTCAATCTAGATTCTCCACAATGAGGAAAAGAAGGTAAGAGCAGAAAGTATTTGGTCATGTCAGTGGTAGAGTTGAGCAATGTGTCCTATTTGCCAGAGAAAGGATACATTTTCCTAAAAAAAAAAAAAATCCGAATTTACCTAAAGAGGATGTTAAATGAGGATGCTACTGCATCCTCTGGTGCAGAAACAGGCCCCAGAGATGTCATAGCTGGATAAAAGCTTTATATCCCACACATGGTTTCTTAACAAAAATAACAAGTCCCAAGTTAAATACCTCTGGTCAGCTATGGTTTAAATTATTTACTTAAAATTTTATTTTATTTTATTTTATTTTTTAGGAGACTCTTTTTTTTAAATGTTTATTTATTTTTGAGAGACAGAACATGAGCAGGGGAAGGGCTGAGAGAGAAGGAGACACAGAATGTGAAGCAAGCTCCAGGCTTTGAGCTGTCAGCACAGAGCCGGAAGCCGGGCTCAAACTCACGAACCACAAGATCATGACTTAAGCCGAAGTTGGCTGATTAACCAACTGAGCCACCCAAGTGCCCCTACTTAAAATTTTATATTTAACTCCTTTTTTTAAATTCACTTATTTATTTTGAGAGAGAGAGTGAGAGAGCAGGGGAGGGGCAGAGAGAGAGAGAGAGAGAGAGAGAAGCCCAAGCAGACTCCGCGTTGTCAGCAAAGAGCCTGATACAGGGCTGGAAACCATGCGCTGTGAGATCATGACCTGAATGGAAACCAAGAGTCAGATGCTCAACCAACTGAGCCACCCAGGTTGCCCCTACATTTATCTTTTTACCACAGTAACTTTAGTTCATATTCAAAAGAAGCATTGTTTTAACATTCATTTCAAATGGATGTTAAGAAATCAGCAAAGAACAGAGTAAAGGAGCCACAGAGTGATATTTGAGTCTGCCACCAACCTAGAAAATTATAAAATTGAAGGCATTTGATAGCTGCTAAACATAGGGAAATGTTTTCCTCTACCTAACTACTTCACAACCACTTTAAACATGTGAAAAGTACCCCCCCCAAATATTTCTCCATGAAATGCTCTAATAAAATTTAGATTTGTGACCAAAGCTTATAAATCTTATGTGATGGCAAATACTGGGATCAGTGAAACCAAGAAAAGTAAGTTAGAGCCTTTCTGCAAAAGTGTTCTCCTATACAAAGTGCTCTTAAGGAGCAATAAAGCATAAAAATGGATTTGTTATGAAGTAGGACCCAGCATATACTGACCAAGGTAAGAGAGTGTAAGAACTACTACAAGAGAGAAATTAAAGATGAAGTAATTTGGAAAATGAGAAGAAAAAAGAGCTCTGTGTTAATCACTTTTTTTTTTTTTTTTACTATTTATTTATTTTTGAGAGAGAGTGTGAGCAAGTGGGGCAGAGACAGAGAGAGGGGGACAGGCATCTAAAGCAGGCTCCACACTAACAGCAGAGAGCTGGATGTGGGGCTCAAACCCATGAACCGTGAGATCATGACGTGAGCTGAAGTCAGATGGTTAACTTAACCGAGACATCCAGCCATCCCTAATCACTATTTTTAAAATTTCTCTGATTTGCTAAAAAATCACAGAACACTTGTTACCTTGAAACCACTATTCCATAACTGGCAGGTTTGTTATAAAGAATCTGTTAGGAAGGAATCTATGGTTGATGAAAGTAGAAACTTCAGTGGATCCCCATAGAAAAATTTAGGTATCAGGTTTACAAGACAAAAAACTCACTACAGATAACTTTTCTTGATTTTTACATTTAATATCACTACTGCTATTCTTTCCACATTAACAGAAAAATGCTGCAAAAGAAAGGATTAATATTGACCCTAGTAGGAGTAATCACATTCTTTGTTACTTTATCTAGGGCTAATTGAAATATTTTTACCTAATGATATTATTAACAAAAACAAATTTTAGGTTCAAAATAATATGTAAGGAATGATCATTTTTATAAAAAATAAAAATAAATTTGATGCAATTTCATAATTTTTGTATTTTTTAATTTTTCTTTCTTGCTAATTTTCCTAAAAACAACATGCATTGCCCATAGTTATTAAAAGAGGGACTAGGAAGAAGTAAAAGCTAATGAAGTGATTTTCATTAACCAAAATAATCTATCACCAGCATGGCAATTTACCCATTTCTTGCAATAACTAACATGATCTTCATGGGGACAGGTGTTGCTCAGACATTACTATCAAACATTACTATGATATTAATTCAAAATATCTCTAATATATTTTTTATTTTATTATACTTAATTATATCTTAGCATGGTTTGTTCCTGGTGTCATATTCAGCTTCTGTCATTTCAAAATTACACTAGATGAGTCACTTCTAAAAGAGATGGCTGTCCCAGGTCTTGATACCAAAAAATAAAATAAAATAAAATAAAAAGTAAAAGAGATGTCTGTAAATAGTAAATTCCATCCATGGGTGGTACTAGCATCAGTATGAAAGGGTAGTTTTTCCTGAATTTGATCCTAGATTCAAGAGTGCATCTTGTTTGAGGGCCTGTCGTCTTTCCTCCAATGATTATGTTGATTTGAGTAAAATTTCATTATTGTAACTGCATACTTTAGCCCTGAATATTAAATGGTCTGCTGAGCTGTGTTATCATCATTGCTGATCATTAGTCTCTGCCATTAAGACGACAAGTTGAACTGGCTTTTGAAGAATTGAAATCTCTATGTGTAAATAATCACTGGAAAAATAAGAAGAGAATGAATGGGAGTCTAGATGGGACTACAGATACATTTAACAAAAAGAGACAAAAGAAAATGGCTTTTTATAAACGTGTATGAACTATGGGGATCTGTTTTAGAGTTTCAACTATTTACTACTTTTAACTTACATACCTGGCCTAATTTTAGTTACATGGGCCAAGAAACTCTATTCAAAATGAGTATAACTACTAGTCTATGTCTCAAGAAAAGTAACTCACAGCCCTAATGTAAGAAATTTTATCACCTCTCCAAATTCCTAGAGAGAGAACTCAACAGGAGATGAGGTTCTTTTCACACATCTTACAGTTTGCTTCAAATTAAACTTTTATTTCACACAGAAAAAATGCGAAGAGGTGAGTAGATTAAACTGTTAGTAATCATGCCTTCAGCAGAGACATAATTTCACAATCACTGTGAAGCCTTTTACAATTTGGAGACTGGATTAACTACAACACCAGGAGACACAGTGACCTTGCCCACTTCACAAGCTCTGTAATAACAAAACCAGGGTTCGAGATTGAAAAGTTTATTCATTAGATAAATCATTTATAATGAATCATCTAACTTTCTAGCCTCTCTTTGGATTGTTACAGGCATAATAAATTACACCAATAACAACCAAGAGTCTATAAGAAAAAAACTTAAGCAGAGATAGGATATCAAATATCATTACATCACTTCAAAATTTCTAGACAAGCACATTTTAAAGTTAAAATTAAATCCTACTTCTCATCAATTGTCTGAACAGCCCACACACTCTCTCTCACTTGAATGTCTGCTGCCAAGAGTTCTAACATGCAGAATCCAGCCTGTGACATTTCTGTCTATAATGGGATTATCCCAATATTTTCTCTACCCTAATCAGGGTAAGGTTACTCAGCAATGGCAGCACTTAAAGAGAGATCATAGGTCATTAAGGAAAATATCATAAGATTTGGCAACTGAATCATGTATTTACTGAAGGCTTAAGATATGTGAATCCTCTGTGGTATTACTTGGCACTAAGAATTATGAACAAAACAGCTGACAGACTTGAGCCTTTGGGCAGTTTATATAACTTGCTCACCAGGACAACTGAATTCTTTGCAGTGTCTGTCTGAGTCTAAATTTACAAAAATATTTATGGATAATTTAAACTATCTAAGATATTACATTTAGATTAAGCACTTTAGAAGGATTACTAAAATCACCATTCAACTTACAGTGAAATATCCAAACAATTTTCCACGATAAAAGATTCACTATTATTTGCATTACCAATTCATACATGTAAGAAACTTTCAATGCCAGAAGTATCCCTGCTATATTAGAACTTACTTAAACTACAGATTCTTTCTCATTAAATATCCATGCTTGCCAGCTTTTCATTCTTGATCTTTCTCTGATTCTGAACATCTTTCTTAAGGGAATTCATTTATACCCATAAATTCAAGTACCTCCTGTGGACGGGTATTACCTGAGTTCTAAAACCATATATTCAACTGCCTGCTGGACCTAAGCCCCACGGTGGCCCATCCAGAATCACAAACTCAAGATGACCAGATAAAACCCACGATCTTTTATATCCAAAATGTGTCCCTTTCCATATTGTTACAAATAAAACCACCAACCTATTCAGACCCAACACTTTAATGGGGCACAAGGGAGGAGAAAAGGCACCAGCCAGTTTCCCTAAAAGTGCAAAGTGAGATCAGAGAACCACAATGTAAAAACAGAGCCCAAACATGTGTGGGGATAAATAGCTAAAACCTGGGTGGTTCAGTCTGTTAAGCATCTGACTCTTGATTTAGGCTCAGGTCATGATTTCATGGTTTTCTGAATGCAAGCCCTGCTTCAGGCTCCATGCTGACCACAGGAGCTTGCTTGAGATTCTCTCTTTTTTTTCTCTCTCTCTGCCTCTCCCCTATTCATGCTGTCTCAGTCTTTCTCTCAAACAACAACAACAACAAAAAACAAAATAAAAAAAAACAAAAAAAAACTATTAAAAAACAACATTCATTAAAAAAACAGTAAAATGGGGAGAAATGACAGACTTTTTTCTACACTTAACAAAAAAAAAGTTAGAGTGGCTATATTAATATTAGACAAACTAGATTTCTGAGCAAATATTATTACAAGGGATGAAGAAGATCATTGCATAATGTTAAAGAAGACTTAACAATCCTAAATGTTTATGAACCCACTGACAGAACTTCAAATTATACAAAGCAAAAAGCTGATGGAACTTCAAAGAAAAGCAAGTCTATACACTATAAGACTTCAAAATCCTTCTTTCAATAATAGAAGATGAATAAGGACAAAGAAGATTTAAATAATATTATCAAGAGAATAGTAAATGAAATCTAAACTAAGCAAAATAAAAGACTAGATAGAATTCAATAAGGGAAAACAAAACAACAAAAATCAGTAACTTCAAAAGCTAGCTATTTGAGAAAAATCAATAATTGATAAACTGCTACCCAGACTGATAAAGAAAAACATAATGAGGACAGAAAATACAAATAATCAATAGCAAAAGAAGGCACATCATTACAATTCTACAAAAAGTAAAATAATAACAAAGGCAGATTAGTAACAATGCTATGCTGATAAATTTAACAGCATAGACAAAATGATATCCTTGAAAGACAAAAGCTACCAAAGCTCACTCAAGAAAAAAATAGAAAACCTGAATAGCTCCATCTATGTTTAAAATTGAATGTATAGTTAAAAGTTTTCCACAAAGAAAATCCCAGGCCAGATGACTTCACTGGTGAATTCTACCAAATTTTTCAGGGAAACATCAGTTCCATACAAGCTCTTCCAGAAAACTGAAAAAGGAAAAAAATACTCCCCAACTCCTTCAATGAAGCAAGCATTAAGACAAAATCAGACAGATACAAGAAAAACAAAATAAAACCTCAGATATATCCTTCACAAAAATACAATAAAAAAATCTCCCACAAAATATCAGTAAAATATATCCAATAATATACATAAAGAATAATATATCATAACAAAATGAGGTTTATCCCAGCAACAAAAGAATAATTTAACAATCAGGTATCGATAAATATAATTCACCATATTAACAAATGAAAAGAAAAAAACCATATGATCATTTCAAAAGATTCAGAAAATTTTTTTTGACAAAATCCAACATCCATTCTTTAATCATCATCATCATCTTCATCATCATCATTATCATCAATCATCATTATCATATCTCAGTAGGCTATGAATAGAAAAACAGAATGGAAAAAAATTTCCTTGTCCTGAAAAAAAAGCACCTATGAAAAATCTACAGGTAGCATCATACATAATGATGTTCAGAAGACTGAACAATTATCTCCCAAGATCAGGAACAAGGAAACAATATCTGCTCTCATCACTCCTCCACAGCACTGTACTGGGGCTCTAATCAATGTAATAAGGCAAATAAAAGGAAATGAAAGTCATCCAGATAGGAAAATAAGACAAACTGGCTTTACTTGTCCAGTACTCTTTCTAATATATGTCTAATTTCATGATATATATTTTTTTCCTCATTTTTTTGGGTTAAGTTTATTCCTAGATATTTTACTGTTATTTGGTTTGACTATAAATGAGATTATTTTAACTTCTTTTTTTGCTAGTTCATTATTGCGAACAAAAATGCAACAGCTTTCTGTATATTAATGTTATATCCTGCAACTTTACTAAATTCATTTATTATTTATTATGAGTGGAGTTTTTGGAGTTTTCTGTATATAGTATCATGTCAACTGCAAATAGCAGAAGTTTTATCTCTTCCTTACCAATGTGGATGCTTTTCATTTCATTTTCTTTTATCGACTTCCAGTATTATATTGAATAAACATAGATCCTAACTTCTTTCTTCATATATTTTAAGTAGTTCTAAAACATAACATTCATCAGTGATTATGCATTTCCTATGAAGAACACTTTTTTTTTTTAATTTTGGTCAGATGACACCAAGGATCTTCTGTTAAACAAACTATCACTGTGTGCCAAGAATGCTCATGGCAATTACTTTAAAATCTGCTGTTTTTAAAAATGTCCTATTTAATTTTTTATCTTAGAATTATCATTTAAATATCTGCCCCTGTCACACACAATGCTTTACCATAGAATGGAAGTAAAATGATGGCAACAGAATAAAGGCTAAAGATAAAGACTGCCTTAAAATTGTTATGCCATACTGTCTCTCAAAGTCTCTTAATATGTCCTCTTATTACAAGCCAATTAATTTATTTGCTTTCAGTATAAACATCCTCTCTTCAAAATAGTCCACAGTAGAGTGTAGTTTCTTTCTCATTTTATTTGGGAGACAAGACAAAGAAAGTTCTTTCATCTTTCATTATTTATATACTTGTTGGTTAGTTACTTAGTTCAGTCTTCCTCTTTATAATGCTTTGATTATAATGAAGTAGCAGAAAGAGATACCAAGGAATCAATCCCGTTTACAATTGCACCCAAAACCATAAGACACCTAGGAATACATATAACCAAAGAGGTAAAAGATCTGTACCCTGAAAACTGCAGAAAGCTTCTGAAAGAAACTGAAGAAGGGGCACCTGGGTGGCTCAGTTGGTGGGGTGTCTGACTTCAGCTCAGGTCATGATCTCATGGCTTATGGGTTTGAGCCCCACGTCAGGTTCTTTGCTGACAGCTCAGAGCTTGGAGCCTGCTTCAGATTTTGTATCTCCCTCTCTCTCTGGCCCTCCCCTGCTCATGCTGTCTCTCTCTCTGTCTCTGAGAAATAAATAAAACATTTAAAAATTAAAAAATAAAAAATAAACTGAAGAAGATGCAAAGAAATAGAAAAACATTCCATGATCATGGACTGGAAGAACAAATATTGTTAAAATGTGGATACTACCCAAAGCAAACTACACATTCAATGCGTCCCTCTCAAAATAGCAACAGCATTCTTCATGGAGCTAGAACAGACAATCCTAAAATTTGTATGGAACCAGAAATGACCCCAAATAGCCAAAGCAATCTTGAAAAACAAAACCAAAGCTAAAGGCATCACAATTCCAGACTTTAAGCTATATTATAAAGATGTAATAATAAAGACAGCATGGTACTGGCACAAAAAGAGACACGTAGATCAATGGAATAGAACAGAGAACCCAGAAATGTACTCACAAATATATGGCCCACTAATCTTCAACAAAGCAGGAAAGAATATCCAATGGAAAAAAGACAATCTCTTCAGCAAATGGTGTTGGGAAAACTGGACAGTAATGTGCAGAAGAATGAACCTGGACCACGTTCTTACACCATACACAAAAATAAATTCTAAATGGATAAAAGACCTAAATGTGAGCCAGGAAACTATCAAATCCCTAGAGGAGAAAACAGGCAGCAACCTCTTTGACCTCAGCCACAACTCCTTAGTTGACAGGTCTCTGGAGGCAAGGGAATTAAAGGAAAAATGAAATATTGGAATCTCATCAAGATAAAAAGTTTCTGTACAGTGAAGGGAATAATCAACAAAACTAATATGCAACCAATGGAATGGGAGAAGATATATGCAAATGACATATCAGATAAGGAGTATACAAAATCTATAAAGAACTGATCAAACTCAAAGCCCAAAAAACAAATAATCCAGTGAAGAAATAAGCAGAAGACATGAACAGACACTTTTCCAAAGATATCCAGATGGCTACAGACACATGATAAGATGCTCAACATCAATACTTATCAGGGAAATACAAATCAAAACCACAATGAGATATCACCTCACACCTGCGAGAAGGGCTAAAATTAACAACCCAGAATACAACACATGTTGGAGAGCATGTGGAAAAAGGGGAACTCTTTGCATTGTTGGTCTGAATGCAGACTGGTGTTGTCCACTCTGGAGAACAGTATGGAGGTACCTTAAAAAATTAAAAATTGAACTATCTTATGACCCAGCAATTGCACTACCAGGTATTTATCCAAAGGATACAAAAATGCTGATTCAAAGGGGCCCAGGCACCCTAATGTTTATAGCAGCACTATCAACAATACCCAAATTATGAAGAGCCCAAATCTCCATCAACTGATGAATGGATAAACAGATGTGGTATGTATGTATATGTATACAATATACAATATATACAATGGAATACGACTTGGTGATCAAAAAGAATGAAATCTTGCCATTTGCAATAACATGGATGAAATCGGAGGGCATTAAGCTAAGTGAAATAAGTCAGTCAGAGAAAGACAAATATGATATGATTTCATTCATATGTGGAATTTCAGAAACACAGCAGAACAACATAGGGCAAGGGAAGGAAAAATAAGATAAAAACACAGATGGAGGAAAACCATAAGAGACTTAAATACAGAGAACAAACTGGGGGTTGCTGGATGGGAGGTGGGTTGGGTTAAATGAGTGATAGGCATTAAGGATGACACTTTTTGGGATGAGCCCTGGGTTTCATAGGTAAGAGATGAATCACTGGGTTCTACTCCTAAAACTAAGAGTACATGTTATGTTAACTGACTTGAATTTAAATAATAATAATAACAATAATAATAACAATCCTTTGAAATGTGTTATATTCAGGTTTGTAATTTTTTTGGGCTATACTGTAAGTCCTAATTGTGTGTGTGTGTGTGTGTATGTTATGTTAACTGACTTGAATTTAAATAATAATAATAACAATAATAATAACAATCCTTTGAAATGTGTTATATTCAGGTTTGTAATTTTTTTGGGCTATACTGTAAGTCCTAATTGTGTGTGTGTGTGTGTGTGTATGTGCAATTTCTCACACTCAATGTACTTATATACTCACTCATAAACAGACCACTAATGAATAAGAAAGCATAAATTCTTGTGCTTCATAATGAATTGTTATGACAATACATTTTTATTACCTTTATTAAAAATCAGCCATGCTAAGGGATTTTTAAAATTGTAATAGGGGTAGCACTGGAGTAATTTTAAATTAAAAGAATATAATCACATTTTCTTTTTGTAGGATGACCCTATGTTTCATTTCAATCAGTCCAATCTTTGTTTGAATCTGTTGATTCAGTTCTGTCCAGTTGAGTACTTGTTCTGGTAAAAGTGCCCTGGCTTGGATGAATAACTACATGGTGATCCTATTTTTTTTGAGATTACTCTGAGACTTATAAAATGTTCACATCTTTTGACCTAATAATCCCTCAAGAAATCTATTCAAATAAGTCACTGATGCAGAATGTACATTTGTATGTAAACGTGTACATTATTAGATTATCCAAACTCACAAAAATGTAAGCAATTTAAAGGCAACAACTGAAGAACTGGCAGATAAGTAAAGTTCATAAATGAATGGAATACCGTGCAGCACTTACACATTGTTTCTAAAAATAATTGAGTGACAGAGCTCAAAATATAAATTTAACATAAAAACAAAATATAAAATGTATTTATAATATAATCCCTTCTCTATTACATATATTTAATATATAATACACACATCATTCATAAAAATAGAAATACTCATAATGATTAATAGTTATCTCTGAATAAATGACATGAATAATATTTTTTCTTCAAGCTTTGCTGTATTTAAAAATTTTTCTTTAATAATGTATCACTTTTATAATCAGAAAAAATAATTACTGTGAAAGCAGAAAAGAGAGAGAATCAGAATGATTGAAGATCCACCACTTTGGGGTTTTGGCAGTGGCCAGACCAGTTTGAGTAAACAAATGAAGAATAAAGCAAGAGGCATCTTTAAAAAACATGGTAACACTGGTAGTAACACATCATTTTCTGTGCTAGTATCCTTTTCAAGGGTTACTAATACCAATAGTAATCCAGACAGAAAAAGTCTCTCAAACTGCGGTAGTATATAGTCTTACTTAACTTAAAACAGCCCAATGTTACTTTGGGTATTACACTGTGGGCACTATAAAAAAACACATTTTTTTTTAATGGAATATATCTAAAGGATAGCAACTAAGATAACCTTCTTTAAAACCTGAATGAAGTCTTATGAAGAATAAATACTTAAGGACACTGGTAATGTTTCTTCTAAGGAAAATTATAAGCAAACACAGGTTTTGTGTCATCTAGTGAAGAAAATTGGTAATGGTTAGAGCTAACTAAGGATGAAAGGGGATCTTTTCTCAGGCAGTAAATTCCCCCTTCCTTCCCACTTGGGGATTGCTATCCATTAAAAACATGTAGGGTAAATGCAAAAGAATCTACCTGACAACCACTTCAGAATCTACTGTTGTTTGTAAAGATATTCTTGTTAATCTTGTTTAACAGTGATAAATAAGCATCAGGTTGGTATTTACACTAAGTGTTCTCTAATGACCCACCCAAATTGGCATAACATGCTTTAGATGTTCTAAGACCAATCCCAATGTGGAAGCAGGGGGTTCCCTTCGGCACAACACCAAGCAATTCTTAGGATACCCTGTGGGTATCCAAGGATTCAACTCCATTCTGACACTACCTACCTGGATATACCGTCAGATTGCATAGGTTAAGGCTTCAGTCCCACAAGACTGCCCCCACAACCCTCACCTCAGATATCAGTTGCAAGCCCTAGGCTATTTACTCATGCTTCTGATTAACCAGCTACAGATTGGAGGTTCCAACAATCTCCTCCTTAGGTTCAATTAATTTGCTAGAGGGACTCACAGAACTCAGGGAAACAGAAACACTTAACTCACATTTATCAGTTATTAAAGGATATGACAAAAAAATACAAATCAAGAGCCAAATGAAGAGATATTCAGGACAGGGTCTCAAACAAAGGAACTTCTCTGTCTTCATGGAGCTTGCTTGGGGCCTGGCTTGGTGGCACACAGAAGCATTCTGGTTCCCCAAGCATGGAAGATCTTCGGGGGGAAAAAAAGAATAAAAAAAAAGGCCAAAAGGCTGCTCTCGTGACTTTTCATGAAGGCTAACATAGTCATAATTGCCTAAGTCTTTGGCATTGGCTGACTCAGCCTTCAGTCCCTCTCCCTTCCTCCATGTGCAGGCAGTCAGACTGAAAGTTCCAACTTTCTCATCACATGGTTGGTCGTCCTGGCAACCAGCTCTTGACCTTGGGTAGAGTCTAAAAGTCACCTTCATTAATAACAAGACACTCATTTCACTTTCATGGCTCTGGAGCATGTTTAGGAACTGTAGATGAAGACCAAATATGTCTGAGAATTATACTTTGATCATCTGAATGACCAATGTGAAAGAAGCTTCAAAATGAAGCATTGCTAACAGTCACTCAAAACAGTCAAAAGGACACTGAGGAAGTAGGGCCTATGCAAGTCTCTTGGTTCAATTTATCTCCGTTTCAACTCTTTAACACCATTTTGATTTTTGTCAACTGCAACTCCACCACTTCCTAGGACACATCCTTCTACTTTGAACTGAAATAGATAATGCAACACATCTGTTAGCTAAATAGCCAATTGTGTTATTAGGCAGTCTGTTTAAACTCTGCCAGCACCAATCATAAGTCTTTCAAAACAAGTTATATAACCCTATGGGTTTTGCCTTTATAAGCCTGCACTCCTGCTTACAATTCAGAGCACACTTTTAATTTCTGTTGTCTCTGTGTCTCCTGGATTGTAATCCCTAGGACCTCAATTAAATGCTTTTGGTTGCTTTACAGATTCTTCTTCTTAGTCAACACCAAATATATATTTCTTATAAATTGTTATATCGCAATATTACTATTCCTGAGATTTGACCCACATTGCTCACATTTAGTTTTATAGCAAAATGTTAAGATATGGCTGTTCCATCATTAAATAGTCAGTTACTGATTCTTCTCAGCCACTTCACTATTCATTAGCACACCCACTAGAAGTGGAAGGGGCGGAGAGAAGTTCATTCAAATGAGTTGACTCTCATGCATGTTAAAAGTTAAAATGAAAGACTGTGCAAGAGTTTAACATCACTGGCCAAAGTGGTAAATTAGTATTAGGAGTGTGCTCCCTTAACCACTTTATCCCTATTATCTATCTCCCTTTGCATGAGATATTGTCCATATGTTAACTAGGCATATCATTAAAAATTTAGAATATAATTTTCATCTCAGCTTCCCTGAAATGCCAAATCTATAACAATAATAACATGATAAGGCTGAGTTCATCTAGCTAACTCACAGCTCTGATTTTTTCACAATTGAATATACATTTTACAAAGGACTGATCTTTTGTCTTAATTTATCATGGTTTCTAAGGTAAACATCATTTACTCTAAGAGAATAGACCATAAATATCCCTAAGCTTCATTATTTTAGATTTCTGGGTAAGTTTCTCATTCAGAAAGTTTATTTACAGAAAATAGACTACACTGACCAGGTGAGAATTTGCTTCTATTAACTACTGTCTGTGCATAAAAAAAAAAACAAAAGCACATAACATAAATTATACTACCTTTACTTTTCTAATTGTAGAGTTCAGTAGGTGTTAAGTATACTCACATTGTTGCAAAATAAGTCTCCAGAACTTTTTCATCTTGCAGCACTGAAATTCTATATGCATTCAACAGTATCCCCTTTCTCCATCTGCCCTGTTCCTAGTAACCACCATTCTACTTTGGTTTTAAAAATTCATTTTTTGTATATATTTTTTCCAATTTTCTTGTATTTCTTACATATTTGTGAAAACCGTGAAAATGAACACTGTTTCATCTCAGTCTTTTTTTAAAAAATCACAGTTATTATTCAAATATTAGGTTTCTCTATATGTCATAGTATATGTTATTTGAATGCTACTGTAACTATTAAAGCAATTTGAACAGTAACAGGGCATTTTTTTTCCTATCATACCTAAAAAGTCACTGTTAGAAAAAATGCAGAAGGCATTTAAGCACGTTTTTCTCCTTAGTTCTGTTCAAATATAGCAAGAACATAATTAGCTAGACAAGCTGCCTAACTCTGCGATATACGTCATCTCCACAACTTACAAACCGGCAGCAGTAACAACTTTGCAGTAAATTAAAATCTCTACTTTCTGAAAAAAAAATTATGTTCAGAAAGATGAAGTAAACACCAATTTTCTCTTTCCCAAGAGTAAAGTATATGAGGTTAGAAAAAATTTCTTTCAATATATTTTTTTAATTTAGCAAGTTAAGATGCTGTAATAATGAGGAGACATTCATTTTTCTTACCACCAAGTAATCACTTCCACATTATTGGATAGCTTATGGGTTTGACTGCTTCACTGCCACTTATGATCTGGAAAAAGAAGCCAACATTTTTCTTGGGTTCTTTTTGTGAAAGATAGGAAAAGAAAGAAAGAAAAAAAGAAAGGAAGGAAAAGGGAAAGGAAGGAAGAAAGGAGGGAGGGAGGGACAGAGAGAGGGAGAAAAAGGGAAGGGAAGGGAAGGGGAAGGGAAAGAGGGGAGGGGAAGGAAGGGATGGGAAGGGAGGGGAGGGGAGGGGAGGGAAGGGAGGGGAAGGAGAGAAGGGGAAGGAGGGGAGGCGAGGGGAGGGGAAGGAGGGAGGGGAAAAGAGGGAAGGAAAGGAAATCTAGAAGTTACTTTGGCAATATAGCATCTCAAGTATTTCACTTTGGATAATTCCTCCTTTTT
Organism: Hyaena hyaena; assembly: GCF_003009895.1. Classification (NCBI taxonomy): domain Eukaryota; kingdom Metazoa; phylum Chordata; class Mammalia; order Carnivora; family Hyaenidae; genus Hyaena; species Hyaena hyaena. The sequence continues at coordinate 109,106 of NW_024082143.1, read as the reverse complement.
TGTGAACATTTAAAAGATAAATTGCTTTCTGGGGCACCTGGATGGCTCAGTCAGTTAAATCTGTGACTTAGGCTCAGGTTATGATCTCACAGTTCATGAGTTCAAGCCCCACATTGGCTTCTCTGCTGTCAGCACAGAGCCCACTTCAGATCCTGTCTCCCTCTCTCTCTGCCTCTTTCTCTCTCTCTCAAAAATTAATAAACATTTTTTAAAATACAAATTGCTTTCTTTCATTCTACTCTAAATTCAAAGTTTCTAAGAGAGATCTCTTGATTCTACCCACATTCTTGAAATGATTAAATACAACATCTTCTCTAAAATATGTATCTGAATGAATGCTGCTTCTCCAAAAACAAGTTGATCCAGTCAACAAGTCAAGATCCAGCCAGAATACATATTTCTCAGACCAGGTAAGGAAGTAATGCCTAAAGTTTTCAAGAGCCATGGAGTGGAAGCTAGTGATAGCCCAGAAAGTCATGCATAGAACCTCAGCAGAACCTTAAATCTGCCAGTAAAGTAACAGTAAGAGGGATGCCTGGACGGCACATCAGGTTAAGTGTCCAACTTGAGCTTAGGTTACTATCTCGTGGTTTGTGAGTTCAAGCCCTGCATTGGGCTCTGCACTGGCAGTGCAGAACCTGCTTGGGATTCTCTCTCTCTCTCTCTCTCTCTCTCTCAAAATAAATGTTAAAAAAAAGAAACACTAGGAAAATAGATAATGGATCCCTAAAACTATTAACACCTACTACAGAATCTGAGATAAAACCATTATCTCTTCATTTCTGATCTGAGGATGTTCTTTTCAGGAGTTCTATTTGTCAGCACAGGTCACAGACTCACAAGGTGTTATACAGGTCTTTTAACCAAATTAATGATTCTAAAAACATATTTTCCAGTTCATTGCAGATACATCTCTAAATTACAGTGGGCTTGCAAGTTGCAAAAAGCACTATATTACACAGCTGTAAATTCCTCCCACTCAACCTATTTTAAGTTCTGATATTAGCCAAGGTAATAATGGCCATTAGAAAAAAAAAACCTATCACAAGTTTGAATGCCTATTTAAAATATTCATTAATTCAAGGGTCAAGAGCCCTAAGTGAAAGGCACTGGGCTAGGTGGTGGTGACACAAAGTTAGAAAACCATCCCTACCCTAGTCAGTTTTCAGTCTCCCCAGGATGACAGGTATAAAGAAATTAACAATGACATTTTGGGTGACAGAATCTATTATTCAAACTAGGACACTTTTGAGAGTGAGAAAGGTGCTTCTAAAAATTAAGCCAGGATAAGAGACATAAACAAATCTGTCCTGGGAAAACTGGTGCATACAGTCATGCTAACTATGTCTTCAATGTTTTGCAGTTTAAGTGTTTTCAAAAATGTTATTTTATTTTTTGCCTAGAAACAAAGCCATGAGATAAAAGACACAACACTAAAACACTAAAAGTGGGACTTTAGATGGGAAAACTAAGTCTCAGAGAAAGTAAATGACTTATCTAAGGTTTACACAACTAATAAATGCTGGGACCAGGGCCTGAACTGAGGTTTTCAAATTGCACATCTAATGTCTTTCCACTATAACACATTGCCTCCTCAATCACTGTAACTATTAGATATGCATATAAGTGCTATAATGATAACTTATAGGAAGCAATGTTCTTCTGATTATAATATCCATACAGAAATTTAGGAAGAAAACATCTACCAGTTTGACAGTACTTTCACTTTCATAATAAAAATTATGTGGATAAATGAGGACAGACTTATCAAAGGAAACTATATGACAGAACTGACCTACAATAAAAAGATATGAGCTAAAACAGTTTCAAATAAGATCAGAGTCTAAAGAGGAATATCCTCATCACTGTTATTATTCAAAATTGCCTTGTAAGTTTTAATGGATAAATATTGGATAAGAAGAGATAAATCATCTCCTTTTCCTAATAAGACTGTTATAATAATTGTGACAATGACCAGAATTTTTAAAAATTGGTAAGATAGATCCAAGATAAATATTTTAAGATTCAGTAATGTTTGTGTCTTCCAGCAATAAGTTCTCCCTCCTATAAATCCCAGGTTCCTCCAGACTTCTTCTCATTCCATATAGACTTTTGTGCAGTTATATCAGACTTTTTCAGTCATGAACAGAATACCTAACATCCTACTCTGCTATGTCTGGTTTGGATTATTTCTCCGAATCTAGAGCTACTAACAGCACAATGATTTATCCTGTATCTGTGGCCAATAGGACTTGCTAACATAACATATTCCTTTCAGGACAAAAGCCTTCCTCTAAACAAAATTCTACCCTTACCCTTAGAGCCACTAGCAGCAAATTCCTGGATCTTCTAAAATGACAAATTTACTTCCAGTCTATAAGAATATATAACTACTGACATTCAATATCAGAATACTCAATACAAAGAAAAAAATATGTCCATGATAAAAAGATGAATGTGTTTTGTTTTGTTTTGTTTTGGAAATTGTCCAGTTCACTATTAGCTCCCTAACAACCTGATATACCTCCTGCAGCCACTACAATCTCTTTATTTCTAAAATGATATCAGTTTCTACAAAACTCAAAAGCTAGTTGATTTATCAATGAGATTTAGATGTCATCTTTTTAAAGAATACTGGTAACATTATACAAATTTCCAAGTCATTGCTGTGTTGAGATTTATTCTTTGAGAACTTGCATCTTTGTGTCTGAATAGGTATTTGAGACTCTTCTTGTGGGCTTGAAAAAATGAGCAGCCGTATGAAGAAGCCCAGATGGTAAAGAACTGCAATAGCCTCTAGGACCTTCATTGGCTTCTAGGATCTGAAGCAATCACAGCTATCAGTCAGGGGAAAGGTGTGGTTTTGGAACTGCAAAGAAATGGATTCTGGCGATGACTTGAATGAACATCGAAGTGGACTCTTCCACAGTCAACCCATCAATTGAGAAAGCAGCCTGGCCAATATGGTAAATAAAGCCTCGTGAGACATTAGAGCACAAAATACATTCAAGCCATGCCCAGAATCCTGGTCTATAGAAGCTGTGTGTGTTGTTTTAAGCCATTATTTGTAATAATTTGTTACAAAGCATCAGGAAACTAATATATCTTCCAATGTCTTTCTGTCTTAGAGTAAAATCCCAAGTTATTTTCATGGTTTAGCCCTTTGCTACCCACTCTAACTTCATCTTCTTGCATTTCTCCATTGCAAACTTTGTCCTAGCTAAAATGGTCTCTTTTTCAAATAGGACAGACTTGCCATATTTTCCATATGAAAGACTGGTTGAGGCTTCAATTTTCTGCCTGGAATGCTGTTCCCAGGTACCTGCTTAGCTCATAAATCACCTTCTTCAGGTACCTACTCAAAGATTACTTTGTTGGGGACAACCTCCCCTGGGGAAGAAAATAGGAATGCCTACCCCTACTCAACATGCACTTCTAATATCTGAGTACTTTATTTTCCCCACAGCACTCACATATCACCACTTAATAGGTATTTATTCATTTATCTGTTTACTGTATTTCTCCCTGTAGCAGAAAGTAAAGTCCAAGGGGGCAGGGATTTTTTGTTATTATTAGCTGTTGTTAACCTATATATGTGGAACATGTGTTGAATAAATAAATTGATAAATAAGTTAATGAATTAATTGATCAAAGCAAATGTACTATTAAACAAATTAGAGAGGAATTAATAAATATGAGTAAACAAAATGACTTCATGTAGAGATACATTTAATCTAACAAATAGAAAAAGCATTCAGAACTATAATAAGTGATAATTTATGAACTCCTCATGATCCAGGTGAGAAAAATGATATATATTTTTTTCTAATTGGGCACTTGGGTGGCTCAGTCAGTTAAGTGTCTGACTCTCGTTTTCAGTTCAGGTCATGATCTCACAGTTCGTGGGATCAAGCCCATCATGCTCTGCACTGACAGAGCCTGCTCGGGAGTCTCTCTCTCTCCCTCTCTCTCTATCTCCACTGCCAGCTCACACTCTCTCTCACACTCTCTCTCTCACACTCTCTTTCTCAAAAATAAATAAATATTTAAAGATATATACAGTAAAACCTTTTACAAGCATAATTCATTCCAGAAACATGCCTGTAATCCAAAGCGCTTGTATATCAAAGTGAATTTCCCCATAAGAAATAATAGAAACTCAGATGACTCATTCCACAACCCAAAAATATTCATATAAAAATAATTATAATGGAAAATATAAAGAAAAGTAAACAAATTAAACCATACTTATCATTGAAAACCTTCGTGACTGCTGTAAAAGAGACAATAGAGAGGCGTGTTATGGTGTAGGACTACTTTCATTATCACCAACAGAATTACTGCTATCTCTTGGCTCAATGGAATCTTTTTCTGCATGGGGGCCATTGTATACCCTCTTACAGATGTTGCATTACAGTATTAATAAACTCTTGTCATATACTGTATTTAATGTAACTGGCAATAAGGCAGCAGAGGAAAGGGTCTAAATCTGCAGGCAGACTGATCTAGAATGAAGTAAAGAATTCCTAAACTTAATCTTGTATGGAAACACAAAGGACTGTCCCTAGGTGCTTTGAAGTGACAAAAAATACACTGGTACCAGTTGTGGGCACCTTCCAATGTTATGAAAAAATCACTGATTTCTGCCAAACATCGTGGCCTGAGACTGAGCATTTGAGCATGAGAAACGATCACCCATAATCCCACAGAGAAACAGAGAGAGAGAGAGAGAGAGAGAGAGAACCATTGGCTCACTTGTGATGTGATGTTCAGTGTCATGTACGACTCGTATTGCAAGACATGGCTTATTTATCAAGTTAAAATTTATTAGAAATGTTTGTTCATCTTGTGGAGCACTTGCAGAACAACTCCCAATCAGTATAAATTTCCACTGCATATGTATACACAGTGACACTCACAAGGTTTTACTGTATATACATATATATATTTTTTCTAATCATGGGAATTGGACTAACTCCATATTTCACAGCAATTTCCACATGACAATGGAGCAATGACTAAAATGTTCTAAGAGAAAGAGAGAATGGCTTTACTGTTTTATACTCACTCAAATTTTCTTTTGAGATTCAGGCAACTGACTTTATTAAGCACACAAAATCATAAGAAATATAATTTCTATAATAGCTTTATGAAAACTAAAGTTCTACCAGTCAAGAAATTGATGACATAAGGGACTCAGAAATGGAAAAGCAAGAATGAATAAAATAAGTATTGGTGGGCATTGAATCAACTTAAATAAATCTACTTAAACAACTGCAACAATTTGCTAGGAAATATAATTTGAATGTTTTACACTTCGACAAAGAGAAATAATGTAACTCACAAAGTTGAAAGACTGGTGGAGAGGTGGTAAAAGGAAGTAAAAGAGTATTTCCTCATAATTCACATGAGGGAGAAAATCTATATTATCTCAAAAATTTAAGCCTGGAATTTTTTACTTGCCCAAACAACTTAATTTATCCTTCATAATAATTTTAGTAACCTTGAATCTTTTTGGAATTGTTTTTACAAATTTTTTCTGTAGATTGGCACAAAGTAAATATTTAGGCTTTGTGGGCTGCACACATTTCTGTTATGTTTTTGTTTCTTTATTTCTTCTATAACTCCTTAAAAATGTAAAGACCAACCTTAGCCCCCACACTGTACAACAACAGTCCTTGGACCGAATTTGACCTGCTTGCTGTATTTTATTGACTCCTGGCTAAATAACATTCCATTGTTCTTTCATTTCCACTGTAGAATCTTTTGATTCTGTTAAATGTAAGTAAAACCAATTGTGGTATTTTGTATTTAAGACTTTATGATAATTTCTAGAGCTTCCACTTTTGGCCAAGATGTACCCAGCAGGTGTAATTCACAATGTTTGACATCTAATCAAAAATTATCAAGCATGTAAAAAACCAGGCCAATATGACCCATAGGGAGGAGGGAGAAAACCTGAATCAAAACCAACCTGGAAATTACACAGATGATAAAATGTGTAGACAAGAACATTAGACTAGCTATTACAGCTGTATTCCATATGTTCAAATAGCTAAAAGAAAGATTGAGCATGTTATGCAAAAACCTGGAAGATATTTAAGACTCAAATATAACTTCTAGAAATGAAAACTACAATGTCTAAGATCTTTTTAAAAAAACATACTGGGGGTACCTGAGTGATTCAATCATTTAAGTGTATGACTCTTAATACCGGCTCAGGTCATGATCATATGGTTCATGAGATCAAGCCCCACATGAGGCTCTGCACCGACCACATGGAGCCTGTTTGGGATTTTTGTCTCTGTCTCTGCCCCTGCCCTGCTTGCTCTCTATCTGTGTCTCAAAATAAATAAATAAACATTTTTTAAAAATTTAAATACACAGGATGGGATTAACAGATATAAATGTTACAAGAGGAAAGATTAGTAAACTTGTAAGTGTATCAGTAGAAATCATCCAAACTGAAACACATAAAGGAAAAAGGCTGGAAAGGAAATGAATAAAGTGTCAGTGAGTTGTGAGAATTTTTAAACTGATCCTACAATTTATCAATGTTCTGTTAACTGTTTAACTGAATCCTTAAAAGAGAGAACATAGAAAAATATTTGAAAATACAACCACCAAAAAATTTCCAAATTTGATGAAAACTATATCACCATAGATCCAAGAAGCTCAATTAACCCAAGCACAAGAAAAATGAACCACAACAAATTGTTTAAAACCAGTGATAAAGAGAAAGTCCTAAAAGAAGCCAAGGAAAGACACATTGCATACACAGGGAAACAAAAATACAAATTAATGAAATGCCATCGACAGATGAATGGATAAAGATGTTGTATAAATATGTACAATGAAATATTACTAGACAATCAAAAAGAATGAAGTCTTGCCATCTTGCAACAATGTAGATGGAACTAGAGTGTATTTTGCTAAGTGAAATAAGTCAGAGAAAGAAAAATATCATATGACTTCACTCATATGTGGAAATACAAAACAGATGAATACAAGGGAAGAGAAGAAAAATAATATAAAAACAGAGAGAGGGACAAAACATAAGAGACTCTTAAATACATAGAACAAACCGAGGGTTGCTGGAGGGGGCTGTGGGTGAAGGTATGGATTAAATGGGCAAGAAGCATTAAGTAAGACACTTGTTGGGATGAGCACTGGGTGTTATATGTAGCAGATGAATCACTGATTCCACCCTGACATCATTATTGCACTATATGCTAACTAACTTGGATGTAAACTTAAAATAATAATAATTATAATAATTCAGATCAAGAAATAAACATCTTTTTTTATTACTTATTTATTTTCGAGAGAGAAAGAGAGAGATAGCACAAGATGGGGAGGAGCAGAGAGAGAGAGAGAGACAGAATTTAAAGCAGGCTCCAGGCTCTGAGATGTCAGCACAGAGCCCAATGCGAGGCTTGAACTCATGAACCATGAGATCATGACCTGAGCCAAAGCTGGAAACTTAACCGGTTGAGTCACCCAGGCGCCCCCAGAGATAGACATCTCAACTGCAAATAATTGTTGGAAAGTCACTTTTTTACTGAAAAGTAAAATATGCTATTGTAAAAAATAGCAATAGCTATTACAAAAAGTGACAGTTCATTAAGCCAATAAGGTCCTTTGTAGCAACTACTCCTATATCAACTATGTAACCTTAGACTAACTGTACTTATAGAGTCTATTTTAATCATTCAGAAAATATATAACTTGGCATCTGATAAAAGTCGATTTTTATTTCATCCTCTATTACTATTTAATATTTACCATTTACTAATTTTGTATGCCTATCTTCCATAAACAAAGAAAACTGGATCTGTTTCTGTAACAGGTTTTAGACAGCAAAGTAAAACTTAAGGTCAGCAAAAGGGGAATGCAGAGGCTCATTAAATTTAAACAAAGTACATTACAGTCATGGCTAGATCTAGGGGCTTGAAAATTTCATCAGGACTCATTTTCTCTTTTTCCATCTCTCAGCCCTCACCTATGTTGGCTCTAACCCCAGGAGGATCCCTACATACGATGAAAAGATGGCTTCCAACAGTTCTAGGCTAACTTTGTCAGAGCTCAGTAGACTCTGATTGCCTTAATTTTAGCAAAGGTCCATGGATAAATTATCACTGGCTCTGAAGCCTTGGCTTGGGCCACATGTTCTCTTTGTTCAGTAGAGGTTATACTTTCCCCTGGAGATATACACAAACTACCTGGACTAAAAATAGATGACATATAGTTCTAAAGAATATCAGAAAAAATGTTACTAAAAGATGGGGGAAAAAAGATTATTTGGTACCAGAAACTTAGATTTTCACTATCCAAGGCTAATAGCCATATGACATACAGACCTCTACAAAAATACCATGTTACTAATATCCTTTAATTTTGGGCTATCTGGACTTCATGTGTCAAAATACCCACCAGAAACCACCATGTTCTTATCTGATAAAACACATGAGAAGGAAAAAAAATTTTTTTAAAAAAAGGTTCCTAACCAAAACATTCTGCGTTAAACAGTATTAACCTGAAGGAGAACAGAAAACAAAAAAAGAGGGAAACTTGTTCAGATTCATACTTTTTTGCTGCAGCAGCCCAATGAGTAGCTTAAGGCAATATGAAAGTATCCAATACAGGCAAAAAGCAAAAGAAAACAGAAAACAAAAACAAATAACACTCTTACTGATTGAACCAGAAAATCAGTTTAGGAAGAAGTCTGCTATTATGGTGATTGACTCCATCATCCTAATTCTTAAATCGAAGACCTCTTCACTCCCAACTACAAGATCAGTTCTGCAGCAAGATTTCTAATCCTAAAGAATTTAAGGCCCCAGATAGGCAATCCTATATTAATTCAGCCTTGCTCTCAGCCTCCTACTGACTTTGTTTCCTGGACCCAATAACTGAATTCTTGCCACATTCCTCAAAATGAAAACCCTACTTGTATTGCAATTCCAAGGCTTCCGTGTTCCTAAGTTTCTTCTCCTATATGACTCCAACCCTAAAACACCTCCACTTCATTTATTCATTCTTTCTATAAATTTATATTTAGCGCCTGCTAGTTTCTACACATTCTGCTAGGCACCACGGATATAGCATCATCACTGTCCTCATGTTGCAACCATTGCCTTCCCAGATTCCTCTGATCCCATTCTTTCCCTATCCACTGGAGTGACAGTGGCCTTCACCATCCCTGCTAACAACTCCCATCTGAATGCCTGCCTTTATGAGAGGTCTAGAGAGCATAAACAACAACTAGAGGTGATGTACTATGTTTGTGCCCTCTCTCTACGTGCCTTTAGAGTCTGTCTAGAAATAAACAAAATTAACTGAATTAATAAATAAACTGTGTGCTCATGCATTTTTCAACACCCCAGGACAAAGCTGAGAATAAAAGATTTTAGGGGACCTATGGCTCCCTCATTCCCTTTGGTGTGCTTCTGATGTTCACCTGTGTTCATCTGGTATTTCCCCCTCCCTTCAACCTTCTAGCCCTGGACTTCACCCCTACCATCAAGGATGCCTTTTTAGTACTCAGATTATGATCCTCACATCCTTGTTCATTTCTGCCACTGAGAAGTGAATCTGTGCTCTTGACTAGCAGGGAATTTGAGATGTCAGAAAGAAGGAAGCTATCTACAGTCCATCAAATTGGGTATTCTTAGATTAATGACATTGGGTTGATACTAAATACCAAGCTATAGCTTATAAAAATGCCTGACACACAGCATACAGCATGTTACAGTTCTAGAGAGGGCATTCACACATTATATCCAGCTGGAACATCTCAGAGAACCTAACTAAAATGTTAGCAAGTTACACACAAAGATGGAACAGAAACCCAACTAGAAGGCTCTTTCCTAGTGTATTTAACACAAGTGGATAATGAAAATATCCCTCATATCTATGAAGGTCTCTAAAGACTGCAACTGTATGATACTCTGATAAATGCTCACCCCTAATCACAAATCTAATCAGACCACAGACTGATTTAAATCCTTCATGACTTCCCATTGTTCTTGGTATAAAGAAAAAAAAACACTTTTGAAAAGTCAGCCTTATTTTGCATCTTTCCCAAGACTCCCAGAACTATAACCCCTCAGTTTTCTTCACCTCAGCTGTCCTGCCCGACATTTTCATCTGGAAAACATCATGCTATCTCCTTCCACAGGTTCCCTGCACTTGCTCTTCCTTCTGAAATGCACCTCCATTATTGCTCAGGAGTTAACTCCTACGGTTCCCATATGAGCTCAAGCTTCTTCAGTTAATATTACTCAGGCCAACAAAGTTGTGTCCACTTCCTTCAGAGCATTTATCACAGTTGTGGTATACTTTCTACATTAATATAATATTTGGAAACAATCAACTTTATCCAATGAGACTGTAAACTTAAGGAGAGGAGGAACTGTGTTTATTTTTACTCACCACTGCATCTATAGAACCAACTTACTACTTATTGTGTTTTTAGAGGGTTGACACATTAGTGGTTGACAGCAAAGTCTTTGGAGTCACAAAGACCTAGCTTCAAATCCAAATTCCACATTTTACTACCTCAGGTAGCTTTAGGATGGTTGCCTACTCTCTTAAATCTTAATTTCTTTATGTTTAAAGTAGGAATAATAATAACCTAACCCAACCATACCTTAGATTAATTGTGGAGATTAAAAAGCCACATAGTAGGCAAACATAAATGCTTACTCCCTTCCCAAAGTCCACCACCGTTCAAATATATAATTTATATTTGGAAGGATGGTGAATGATGCTTTGAATTTAATTAAAAAGACCTGTCAAAATTATTTAAGTATAAGCTCTACTATGGATCAGGTACCATAAAAGGACAAAGTCAAATAAAATATGTTCTCTGATGCAAGAAATCCTAAAGTGTTAGTAGGATGAATAACTCACATGATATAACTATGGGGGTAATTAGACAATGACAATTAGACAATGACAATCTGGGCTCTAAATTAAAAGAGAAATTAAAAACTAAGGGAGGATCCTTGCACAATTAAGAATGAAATTCTCCCCACAGCATAGATTGAAATCATAATATGGTATCAAAAATGACAGTGAAACAGCACAACTCAGCAACTATAAATCCACTCTGAGATAACCCAGGGGTCAGGCCATATGTCAAAGAAAAACATACACTCATGCACACCCACTTCCCTCTAGTATCAATTAAATAGATGCCAAATCTAGCTTTTACACACATATGCTAATAATATCTAATGACTTCAAGTAATTCAGTCATCCAATTTTAATGGTCTCTTTTTTAAATTTATCATCTCAATATTAACATAAAGATAAATATTATGAACTTATACTCCCTAATAGTCTCTTATATGTTAGACCATTGACTTCAGTTTAGAAAGAGTAATGGTATTTCATATAATCAAACTTTCAGTAATTAAAAAGGCAGTACAAAATATGAACAATTTTATTCAGGTATCAAAATTTCCAATAAAAGGATTAATAATGAGATATATGCTTCATATTTCACTACACATAAATAGCTTTTGTAGGTAACATTATTTACTGACTAAATTTTATTACAGTTTTTAATTGTTTTTCTCCCTTTCTTTCATTGACTCTAATTATCCTTTTTACCTAGAAAAATTTTAATGTGCAATCTGCAGTCATGCTATTGAATAGCTAAGAATTCTAAAAGGTTCATTCCACGTCAGAAACATAACCACACTTCATATGATGTCCTTATTTTAAGCCACAGGTATGTTTAAATAAAGAGCCTGTAGGGGCGCCTGGATGGCTTAGTCGGTTAAGCATCCGACTTTCGCTTAGGTCATGATCTCGTGGTTCGTGGGTTTGAGCCCCGCTTCGGGCTCTGTGCTGACTGCCAGCTCAGAGCCTGGAGCCTATTTCAGAGTCTGTGTCTCCCTCTCTCTCTGACCCTCCCCTGCTCACGCTGTCTCTCTCTCTCTCTACTAGAAATAAATAAAACTATTAAAAATAAATAAATAAATAAATAGCCTTTAATAGAATAAGAGGCAAAACTCCCGATTCCCATTTGATTACTTGAAAATTGTCATTATTGCAACAGTACACATTTAAACTATCACACTGGAATCCTAAATCTCAAACTCAACATAGTGATTAAATATCAGCAGAAAAATAAATATGAGTTGAGAACTAAAGTTGTTTTTTCTTCCGCAACATGAAGAGAGTATATATACAACTGACATCAAGAACAGGCTAACCAGAGACTGAACAGATGCAAACAGGATGCCAAGCAAAGTTCAGCTTTCTGCCAAAGGTTTTCCCCAAGAGGTGAGTAACATTTTCCATAAGTCTAAGGAAACTGCAGAATTGGTTTGGTAATGAAATACTCTTAGCCACTTTTTAATGTATGATTTAACATTTCTGTTCTCTACTGAATAGGATAGGTTTATTAATTACGTCAGAGGGAAACCCATATTTATTATTCAATGAAAAGATAACAGTATTTTAATTTACTTGAGAAAGTTTTAGCATATGTAAAAATGAAAACACACATTTTTAAACTGATTATTGATAGGGTAAGACTATTAATACAATTGTAATATAATGCTGCAAGATTAAAGTTAAATATAAAGTTTTCAGGCAGAAGCACATTGTATTATGTGATGGTAATTGCAAAGCATTATAATTTAAAAAGCTACATAATTTTCATAAAAGCTACATAAATTAGACCACTTCATCATTGGAAGGTTAGATAGTCATATAAAGGAAGTTGATTTTTTAGAATATCTTCTGTTCAATTGTTCATAGGTACATCATACATGATTCTCAAACAACAGAAAAATGTAGCCTATCAGTAATACCTATTTTTGTCTTTGAGTCATCATCAGTTATCTTCTCTTATTATTGGTACTCAATGTTTATAAACAGAAACCAAAAAACTGTGTTTACTGTTTTTATTTTACTAGATTATTTCCATAGATTAGAAAAGCAATCAAACCAAGTCATCAGAAATATAGAAATCCTGCAAAATTGTTGTGAATCAGGCAGTAATGCAGCTGACTGGCCCCCAAAGTGTCCAGGGAAGCAAAAGCTTTCAGAAGTTTTCAACCATGACATAAAAGTAGGTTCCACACTTGGCCCTGTACATTTCAACACTGGAGCAATGTTCACATGCTGTAGACTATCCTACAAAGATACATAAATTGTCTGTATCCTTGACTGGGCACCTGTGACTTTGGAAAATTAAATTTCACATTCATTATTTATGAGGTCAGCACAAATCCCTTGATGGAATTTCAGCCTAATTAGGAAGTATTAAGACAGGTGTGGATGTCCTAACTAGTTCACATAAATGCTCCACTGGTATAGAAAATAGTAAAAAGTAGGTAGCTACCGTCTGACTATGGACAAATCATGAATCCACAGTATTTATATCCAAGATCATCTGCAGAAACTCAAATTTGTTTTTCTGTTGTAGTTTTGAGTTGTAAGTGTTCAGGATATCTTGAAGCTTCTTCCATGCCAAAGGGAGCAGGAAGCAGGAGACCAGATACCTTCCTTCTTTTACTCTTTGCCTTTAGGCACCTCTTCCCCCATCGACTATCATCAGTTCTTTTACTTTACTTCCCCTTGTGCCTCTTTGCTCTAATTCCACCAGCTTCTAACCTGCTCCCTCTATTCATTCCTGCTTCCTATCTATAAAATCAGGCAAATCTAAAGATTATTTTAAGTAAAACTCATTTGGGGGTGCCTCAGTGGCTCAATCAGTTAAGTGTCTGACTCTTGGCTACGATTCTCTCTCTCTTCCTCTCTCTCTGACCCTCCCCCTTGCACTGTCTCAGTCTCTCTCAAAATAAATAAATTAATTAAAACTTTAAGCAAAACTCACTTAAAACATATATTGTTTGAGGTTGCTTCGGTGGCTCAGTCGGTTCAGCATATGACACTTGATTTCAGCTCAGGTCATGATCTCACCGTTTGTGAGTTTGAGCCCTGTATCGAACTCTGTCAGCACAAAGCCTGTTTGTTATTCTCAGTCTGTCTCTCTCTTTCTCTCCGCCCCCCATCCCCTGCTGGCACTCTCTCTCAAAATAAATAAATAAACATTTTTTAAAAATATATACTGTTTTGGGGCACCTGGGTGGCTGTCGGTTACGCATCCCACTTCGGTTCAGAACATGACCTCACAGTTTGTGAATTCAAGTCCCACGTTGAGCTCTGTGCTGACAGCTCAGAGCCTGGGGCCTCCTTCAGATTCTGTGTCTCCCCCTCTCTCTGCCCCCTCCCCCCGTTCATGCTCTGTCTGTCTCTCAATAATAAATAAAAACATTAAAAAATTTTTAAATAAATATATACTGTTTTAAATATGAATGTTATATACAGGTTTTAGTTTTTCTACTTTTACCAGAACACAAATTTGCCACCAGAAAATTTTCACATGTTTTGTTATAATACTTCATTGGTTCGTTGGTTTTAAGACTCAGTCATTCAGCAAGTATTCGCTGGATCTGTCCAATATTCAGTCCACAACAGAATTTATAAGGGATCAAGGACAGGAGGGTGGGGAGTGGGCAGAAGATACTTAAACCTGCTTTCATTTCCCCTGAAATTCTTTAAAAAAAAAAAAAAATGGCAAAGCATAAGCATTTAAATGACAACATTATGTTCAAAATGTGTGTTACTAGTGAGGCAGGATGGCAGCCTGAACACAAACACTTACCTTTCTCCCTTTCAAATAAGACTGAAATGAATCTGCAAATCCAGAAAAAGGAATGTAATAGCAAAAAGTGAATGAGGAAGGAAGGCAGAATGGACAGTAAGTTCCAAGTGGTCTAAAGCGTTTAATGAATTGGGAGAAGACAGATTACAAATGGGATTATTGGTGTGACAATATGTGTGAAGACAGAGCATGGGACAGCAGATGAGGGCTGCACATAAAGTAGGTCGAGTTTGCCTGAGAAGACCCAGAAAAGTTCCAACAACACAACCTTGAGGGATGGAAAGCAAAAATAGGTTGTACAGCAATACTGAGGGTATTTGAATAAAGGGCTAACTACTGAACAGCTGGCTAAGTCCTTCTCACTTTCACTTTCTGACAACTGGCAGAAATACCATATAACACAGCCTATCCCTAAAGAATTTAGAATTTTTTTTCTTTGAAGGCTTACATTCCAAAGGAAAGCATCAGACTGTCTGTTACACAGCACACATCTTAAATTCAGGCCTATCTACCAGTCAACATGCCTACTCAAGTATACATGGTTTTTACTCAGGGGAACATAGAAATATACAATGGCAAAGGAAAGCTACACCAGTGAGTTATGCTAATAAAACTTCCCAGTTAACAAGTAAGAATGATCAATGATACATCACCAGACTTAAAGAAAATAAATTGCACAAGAGAAGTCTAAGAAATATTGCATCCATTTAATAAAAAATAGGCTTCTATGAGGGGAAAAAGGAGTAAATTAGAGAATAAGACTTTAAGGGAAATTAAAAATATAATTACTGAAGCATAATATGTGTGTCAGTTCTACCCAAAATGTTTTAAAAAGCATAATTATTGAAATTAAAATTCAGTGAAAGAATTATAATATAAAATCAAGAAAGCCATGGAGTAAAAAGAAAGAGATAATAAAATGTTATGACAGAAATATATATATGTAGATATTTCAAACTTTATTGTACTTTAATAAACAATATACAAGATACAATATTTTATAGTTACGAAACTTGCAAAGAGACAAGAAACTCATAATCAAGAGAAAACATACACATTTCCCTTGATGGGCTTACAACCCAATAAACCCAATATATGTTGAAAATATCCTAAGCAAAAATGCATTTAATACACCTAACCTACCAAATATAGTATCTCAGCCTAGCCTACTTTAAACATGCTCAGAGGGGAGCCTGGGTGGCTCAGTCAGTTAAGCGTCTGACTTCGGCTCAGGTCATGATCTCACAGTTTGTGGGTTTGAGCCCCACATCAGGCTCTGTGCTGACTGCCAGCCCAGAGCCTGGAGCCCGTTTCAGATTGTGTCTCCCTCCTCTCTGACCCTCCCCTGCTCATGCCATGTCTTTCTCTCAGAAATAAATAAAACATAAAAAAATTTTTTTAATTAAAAAAATAAAAAAAATGCTCAGAACATTTACATTAGCCTACAGTTGGGCAAAATCATCTAACACAAAGCCTATTTAATAATAAAGTGTTGGATATCTCATGTAATTTATTGAACACTATACTGAAAGAAATGGAATGGGTGTGTGGGTACAGAATGGTTATTGGGGAGCCTTGGTGGCTCAGTCAGTTAAGCGTCTGACTCTTAATCTCGGCTCAGGTCATGATCTCATGGTTCACCCCTCATCCGCTCATGTACGTGCTCTCTCTCTCTCTCTCTCTCTCTCCTTCTCTTTCTCTCAAAATAAATAAATAACCATTTTTAAAAAATGGTTGTAAGTGTATTGATAAGCTTATCCTCATGAACATGTGGCTGACTTGGAGCTGGACTGCCCAGAATCATGACATGGTATCATACTGCCTATCACTAGCCTGGGAAAAGATCAAAATTCAAAATCCATAGTATGGTTTCTACTGACTGTATATGGCTCCTGCATCATCATAAAGTTTTAAAAAATTATAAGTCGAAACATCAAAAGTCAGAAACCATCTATATTCAATACAAGCAAGATACAATGATTGAAAAATGAGGTATTCAGGAGACAAATGGAAACTCTAAAAAAGAACTAAAGGGAAATTCTAAAACTGAAAAATACAACATTTGAATTTTAAAAATTCTTTGGATGAACTTAACTTCTGGATTGCACACTGCAGAGGAAAGAGTACTAAGCTTGAAGAGACGTCAGAAGTGATAAAGAATGTATGGATAACACTATTATTTTAAATGTTCACTTTTTACTCTCAAAATTGATTTGGACCTGATGATAAATCATAGCTACTATTAAATATGAAGCTTTTGCTTCTGACCTTTCAGATTTGATTTTGCCCAACTGCTATGAATGAGATCATTTATTTCTTCATAGGTAATATATTTGTAATTGAGATTAAAAACTCAAAAGTGTTAAGTGGTATCTGGACTCTAGTGTAGCTGTCAGCTTCCCATTGGTGTGATTAACCAAGAATATAAATTAGCTTCTCTTTTTCTTTTTTTAATGTTCATTTTTGAGAGAGACAGACATAGAGTGCGAGCAGGGGAGGGGCAGAGAGAGAGAGGGAGACACAGAATCCTAAGCAGGCTTCAGCCGAGCTGTGAGATCATGACCTGACCTCATCATAACTGAGCCACCCAGGCGCCCCTAAATTCACTTGCTTTTCTACTCACATAGTCTATTCTCTAAGAAGAACAAGCCCAATAATTCCTAAAATAGATTATATTTCAATTTAGACCAAACCTTAAAAAACAGAAACACTATTTTATTTATTTTTTACAGAAACACTATTTTATCAAAAAAAATTTTTTTAATGCTTTTTATTTATTTTTAGGAGAGAGAGAGACAGCGTGAGCAGGGGAGGGTCAGAGAGAGAGGGAGTCACAGACTGAAACAGGCTCCAGGCTCTGAGCTGGCAGTCAGCATAGAGCCCGACGCGGGGCTCTAACCCATGAACCGCGAGATCATGACCTGAGTGAAAGTCGGACGCTTAACCGACTAAGCCACCCGGGCGCCCCTACAGAAACACTATTTTAAACTAAAATATTTTTCAAGCTTACCAAGGACACAACTATTGCATTGTCCCTGCTACATAGTAAAACACAAAGAAAAAATGTATCTCTGAAAGAGATATTTCTTTCAATCAAAGAGTTGCTGAATTGATCTACTGAATATTTTTAATATCTCTGCTTTGCTTTTGACAATAATTAGTCTCATAACCCTGATTATTTTTTCCCTTAAGTTTAAAAGAAAAATAGTTTAATTAATTTGTTTTCTTCTAGTTAATGGAAGTTTAATGAATAATATTTAATTGAATTAAATATATTTGTTTGCTTAAATATTAAACAATTATTTAATGAATAAGACAGAATAAGCACAATATATGTTTTATGGCATCTTTCTAATAATAGCTTGTCCATTTTTAAGGATCTATATTCTCTTTCTCAAAATATTAAAATATATATTACACAAAGAATAATGCAAATTCCAAACAAAAATACAAAGCCATTTCTCCAAAATAAGCAATAATATTAACTAAAAGGCCTTTATTATAGAAAATGAACTTGCCCACAATATTTCAAAGTTCAAAGTTTGTCATTTGCCCATTTCTCTTTCTTCATTCATCTTCTAGGTCTTAGGGCTCACCATCTCAATCCCAGACTTCCCATACCCTCTCGTTGCTCTTTAGATGTCACATGAGCCCACGTTAGTACGCTCTGCTAAGGCTTGCCTTACATTGAAGGACCGCAGGGATGAAAATGCTCCTTTTTCTCTCTTTCTGACTCCCTCAAAACTTCCATTAACTAGAGAAAAGCAATTTAATTAAACTAAGCCACATTGGATTATAAATGATTGATTAATAGACTACTTAACCCTCCCTGGGACATTTTTATTTTAAAAAAAGGAAACTGTAATCTAAGTGAATCTGTAATAGACAGAATTTGAAACAGTTCAAAAAAGTAGGGGGAAATATACAGGCTTCTTCCAGGGAGATACGTTTTGATAGAAGGGCCTTCTGAGGGTCCCTTAAATTATCCCTGTTGGTGGTCACCTAACTCAGCCTCAGTTCCTGACTAGGAGAATAAAGCACTGACTGAAATGCCCTTTTCCAGTTTTATAAGTGAGCAGCAAAGTGCTCTCAAAGGGAAGACATTTGACTTTGAAACAGACTTCAGAAGTTGAAGTATGGTTTATTACTCCTCCGGGTGAACTGAGAAATATAAATGCTTCTTTTAACTTGGAGTCAAAATCCCAAGAGCCATCCTTAAACACCAAATATCACTATGACAAAGGTCAAATCCTCTGTCATGTGGAAATGACCCTACAGATACTGTTTTTAGATTAATCACATGTTTTTTAACTTTTAATTGGAGGATGAGCATGAGCACCAGAAATATGTGATATAACCACATATTATGGAGACATAAATGAGAATATAATAGCAAAGGAGCCTCTACAAACTTCAAGGTAAAGTTCAGCCTCTCACCTCATCAATCATACCTTCTAGATCATCTATACACACGCGCGCACGCACACACACACACACACACACATTCAGTGACGGTAAAATTCCAACTTCCCAAGTATTATTTACAGGGTATCCTCTTAAAATTTAGCTAAATATCACCTAAACACTTTGGAATAACATTGATAATAAACTGCTAACATGTCTTTATTGTTGACAAAATAGGTTAGAAGTAATTACAAGACTCTTTTTGCTTTAACAGTGTATTTTTGTTCCTGCTTTAACCCTGGTATAAAATACAAAGAAAAGGAACTGTTTACTTCTTGCCTCTAGTTTGATCTATGTAAATTGAAGCTGATCTTCCACTCTAGCTAATTATAAATCTTGCCCTCCCTTACGACAAGATGACTACACAGACCTCTGTGGTCATGACAAAAGTCATTAGCATTTTACTTTGTTGCAATGGTTGTAAAAATCAACAATTTGACCCTAATGAGTCAACTGCATTAGTATCTCAAGGATCCTTTTTGCAGAAATGTCAGGCTATACCTATACCTACTCTTTGGTGAACTTTTTCACTGCATTAAAATAAGTACTTAGCTCCTGGTGAACTTTTTCACTGCATAGAAACATTATACTTTGTCTTAATTTTCAAAATTCACTTGGTTGGCTCAATAGAAAACTCCCATACAGGAAAGACATATTTGCAACATCTATACCCCAAACAATGAAAGTTTAATTGATATTTTTTCCTTTTAGCTCTACAAGTAAATTCCTCTTCACAGCTAAGTAAACCTTCTACACCAAACTCTGTGCACCATTAATTTAAAATGTGCCTTCTGAAAACTTCTCATCAAAGGTACATTTTGAATAGGGTGCTCCAAGGTAAGATAGCTTATTTAACAAATATATCTAATTTGGCCTATTTTTAAAAGACATGAACCCACAAGAAGGGGAAGAACAGGAGTGAAAGCAATAGCAGCTTAGTTTTGGAAGGCAGAGAGCCGGTACACACCCAGATCCAAGAAAGTTCAATCTTAAGGGGACAATGAGAAAAGCCAACAACTAGTTACACAACAGATTATTCACAATGTTCAGCAAATGATAGTACCAGTTTCTCTACAACTGAGGATAATATGGGGTAGTAGGCAGGTAGAAACCTAAAATAAGTATGATTGGATAAAAGCGGTTTGAAAAGTAGTTAGATACCTATATGCCTTACCCTATTCCACTTTCCTGAGTAATGATCCTCACCCCTGACTGAGGTCTGGAAAGATCATAAAAGAAGATCTTTACATTAGGGGAATCCCAGTAACTGAGGACAGGGGAAACTTACTGAAAACAAAGAGATTAAGTAACTGTGCATATAGGATGCAAGGTACTGAGACATCTTCCTTCCACCCCCACACTCCCTTTTTTTAGTGCCAGAAGACTGACAGCTAGAATTTTTCCCCTCCAGAAAGGATATTGGAACACATTTCTCTAGGGAGTTTGATCAACTCAATCAATGGCCTACCTCCGTCTCCCACAGTAAAGCTTAAATTTGACATTGCTAAAATGTTCAGAGCTTCCAGAAAGCTTTTCAGCCCCCATTTAGGGAAGACAGACCAAAACAAACATCTTATTTAAGAAGTAACTTGTATGATGCAGAGGCTATTCGGGGGGGGAAAAAAAAACTTTTAAAAAAAATCAGAACAATAAGTCAAAATATCTCATCCATGATACAAAAGACTAAATTATCACAAATAAGAAACATTCAAAGAACAACCATAAAAAGAACTATTAGAAACTAAAAAGCAGGATCTCAAAATCAGTATAAGGGTTAGAAGATAAAATTGAAGCAATCACCCAGGATCAAAAGGATAAAAAGATGTCAAAAGAGAGAGAGAGAAAAAAAAAGATACAAAGTTAGACTAGGAAGTCAACAACTATAAAGCAGAATTTCCAGGAAGACAAAACAGAGAAGAGAAAATCATCAACAAAGTAATTCAAGAATTTTTCATCTCTTCAACCAGAACAGCTGAAGTCTGAGAAAGAATTGACCTGTGTGCCCTTTAGTGCTGTTTCTCCATGTTTAATTTTGTGTAGAAAACAAATCCAAATACCAGCAAATATCAAAGCCAAATAGAATATTCTTCACTTAAAGTCTTAGAAACTTATTTGATTCATCTCTATACTGAGCTGGAGAGCAAACTGATCCACCTCTCAATAAGAAATACCATTAAAGAACTCTCATTGGTCAGTCTTCAATAATGTTCTTCTCTCCCTAGAAAAACAAAGAAACCAGCAGGTGGCAAATTTATTATTCCAGAGTCTTTAGCACAGATTGCCTGTTGGATTTTCTCATAATCTGACAACTACTAAATCTGCTCTGACCCATTTAGAACCCCAAAGCTTCATTACAAACTCCCAAAAATTGGAAACCTGCAATTCATTAGGAACATGCTGGGATCCAGGGCCTCATGAAGGAGTTGCCTATATTGAAGGAGGCAGTTGAAAAGAGTCTTCTGAATTCTTTCATATTTCTAAAATAAACAGGAGACTCTCTGGATAAGCTTAAGATATAGAAAATCAAATAGAGCTTAGATCCTAGGTTCTTTAATACTCATCAGAATAAAATGTTTTGCACACTACCCAAACTTCTCAAATACAGAGAATTATGTTTAAAAATTGCAAGGCTATTTCAGAGTCTGTGTTTCCCTCTCTCTCTGACTCTCCCCTGCTCACGCTGTCTCTCTCTCTCCTAGAAATAAATAAAAATATTTAAAAAAAAAATTGCAAGGCATTCCAAGAGGAAATACTGAAGAGCAAATTTCCATGAGATACTAATCAAGGAATTTCACTCCAAAATAGTTTATGTTGGGGCGCCTCAGTGGCTCAGTCGGTTAGACGTCCGACTTCGGCTCAGGTCATGATCTCACGGTTCGTGGGTTCGAGCCCCGTGTCAGACTCTGTACTGACAGCTAGCTCAGAGCCTGGAGCCTGCTTGTGATTCTGTATCTCCCTCTTTCCCTGACCTTCCCCTGCTCATGCTGTCTGTCTCTCTCTCTCTCAAAAAAATAAATAAAACATTAAAAAATTTTTTAACATTAATAGTTTATGTTGATATTTCCATATCATAAATCATATTAAAAGCTTATAACTTCTACCCCTTGAAAACATATAATTGGCTATGCTGTACTGGAAACAGTTCTAGGAAATGATCATCTCATCACTAGAATTGTATTCACAACCTGTTTGGAAAGAACCACCAAGTCTCTATATCAAGCTAATTGTCACATAATATTTTTAGTATGTTTTTAAAACTACATGATAGCTTTTTTCATAACAAATCACAAATATCCACCAGATGTCCAGAATGATTCCTAGTTATTCTAATAATCACTTATTCACCTCTGTTCCACCACACTTAGTAACAGTTGAGAATAATTTCTCTGACCTATGTCTTTGGTCTAACATTAGCATTTGACACAATGGACAGAGGCTATCAATAGTAAAAAAAAAAAAAAAAAAAAGTATAATTCTCACATAGATTCTGTACATTACCACTTTCAAATCTAAATCACATTATTACAGTTAAACTCTGAGATTTTTCTCATGCCCCATTCAATACACATCTTTTAAGAAATTAAATATGTCTGTGTCCAAGTACACAAAAAAAATCTATATCTAAACAACACGGATTGTTTAGTAATGGGATTGATTTTTAGAGGAAAGCAACAAAAACAATGGAAGTGTCCTACTCTGAAAATGGCATAATTTTTTGATCTCTGTTGACATCAGTTGTAATAGTTCAGCATTGACACTAAATATATTTCATTTGGCACAATTATTCAACTTTTAAGTGAAAAAAACTAAGTACCTCTAATAAGTGAGTCAATTCACAAAGCTACATGGGGATATAGCTTCTACTTGAATTGGCATGAAGATGCAATACTACCTATAATCAGACACT
The DNA here is from genome assembly GCF_003009895.1 of Hyaena hyaena. Classification (NCBI taxonomy): domain Eukaryota; kingdom Metazoa; phylum Chordata; class Mammalia; order Carnivora; family Hyaenidae; genus Hyaena; species Hyaena hyaena. The sequence goes on along the minus strand of NW_024082143.1, from coordinate 86,046 downwards.
GGCCAGAGGCCTTAATTGTCTTCATATACAATTTTTCCTTCTGACGCCTACGGAAGGAAAGGCTTTCCATCCTATATGGCACAAAACTCTGAGAGCTAACAGACAACATGTTTCCATCTTATAAAACAGAAAACGATGTTGACAATATATCTTAACATCTCTAAGCAAAAAACTCTATCAATATAATTTTGTCAAATCCTAAAATAAAAGGTATTTCTTTGGACAAACTCTGTGACCAAAAATAAGTGGTTTTAAAAAAGTTTTTTTTAAAGACAGATAATGAATACAACTTAACTCAATTGATACTGCTTAATAACTTACCTTTTGCCTTAGTGCCAATGAAACTTCTACAGACTAATTCATTGCCCAAAGTTATAATGATCTCTGTGGCTTGACAGTACCTAACCCCTGTATTCTTCCTTTATTCTTTACTTAATTTATAATTATCCACCTTTAAAATTTTTGTTTAAAATTTTTAAAACCAATTTCAAATAAGTCATAAATAATGGAACTAATTTTCTAGATCCCTGACAACCCTGTGATTATTTCCTACTTCTCATATATGTCTCTCTTCATTAGATACCCGAAGAATTCTAGAATCAGAATATTTCTTTGTAATCTACTAGATGATAATTGGCTGTTACTAAAGAACTACTTATTACACCAAGGTGAGCCTTTCTATTCCAGGCAAGAATGCAGGCTAACCTCCTTTGTGGAGAATACCAAATCTGACCACAGAAAAGAGTAAAATGCCTCACAAAAGGAAAACTCCACTTTCAGCATGTAAGATTTAAAAGAATCAACAAAAGTTGAATGAAAGATGAACATTTCTTATTTTCCATTTCTTAAAATATTTAACATCATGTAAGTATAAAGTCACAATTGTCCATGATGATTAAAATTTTAGTATTGATAAATGTCAAGTGTTAAATTACATCAAAAAACTTGGTCATTCTCAATGTTATATTCAAATGCAACATCAAATGCAAAACTATCAGATGTTGCACAGTTGCCAGATCTAGAATATTGAACTAACACTGTAATCATCTCTCATTGGTTTAAACTTATAGGGGTTAGCTCAGCTTGGCTGTGCTTAATAGCAAATGGTTTAAATACTGTAATTTGCATCTTATTTTCATACACACACTGATGGACTCAAGATGGATACCTTCTCATGGGTCATTCTTCTCTCTTTCCTGCATCATGAACATCATTAGTGGTCCTCAATCAGGGTGATTTTTATTCCCCAGGTGGGAGAACATTTGGCAATGGCTGGAGACATTTTCGGTTATTACACCTGGGTGTAGTGCCACCAGCATCTAGGTAACTACAATGCCCAGAACAACTCCCCTGCCCTCCCCCACAATTATCCAACCCAATATGACCATTCTATGGAGGCTGAAAAACCCAGCTCTAAGGACTAACACTCAAAAGCTCCTAATAGGTGCTATGCCTCAGCTTGCAATAAAAAACCTCAGGTGCTATGCATCAGGCTGTCATAAGGAAGGAGAAAGGAGAACTCAGGCTGGCATATAATTCCTTATATGGTCAGTTTAACTCTGAAATGTATTCTATGTTTTGGCACTCAAAGCCTATATCTTTAAGTTCTCATCCTAGTCACATCCTTTCATTCAGTCAAGAATCTTTTTGGGGCACCTATGTGGCTCAGTTGGTTGAGTGTCCGACTTTGGCTCAGGTCATGATCTCATGGATCATGGGTTCAAGCCCCGTGCTGGGCTCTGTGTTAACAGCTAGCTCAGAGCCTGGAGCCTGCTTCAGATTCTGTATCTCCCTCTCTCTCTGACCCTCCCAAGCTCATACATGCTCTCTCTTTCTCTCTCAGAAATAAATAAAACATTAAAAATTTTTAAAAAAAAGAATCTTCTTTATGCCTTTCCAAATCAATGCTAGAGGATTCCTCTGTATAATTAAAATTAAGTATAATTTTTAATAAAAGCCACAACAGTTAATATGTTTTGAACAAAAGCTCACAAAGAAGCTTAAATAGAATACATTTTACCAATCACTAGTTCTTCAGTGTCCTCCCTTTAAACCATTTTTTACTCTCCAAAAGGAGTTGATTATTCATCTATAATTTTCATGTTTTTATTATACTTCTGACAGTTCTTAGAAACTCCAGCATTGATCACAAAGAAAGACGCTCTAAAATGCAAATCAAATGTGCTTACTGTATTAAAAACTGAAGAGTGCCACAATCAAAATATCAGAAGTTGAAGTCCTCCGATCAGATGCTTTCTATAAAATATGAAATACTAGACAAATTTAAGCTTTGCCTCAAATTTATATGCTTCCAAGCTATTCAAATATAAAACAAGTACTAACAAATGGACAACCTTGTCCACCGCAAGGCTAATAAATCAAAATCACCAAGGTAAGTTAACTGCATTTCCAGTGGATGCAGATTTATCATCAGAGAGCTGATAATCATGCAACCACTAGAAAAAGCAATGTGTTTTCCATGAGCCTGGTCATAATTCACTAACAACACTGATTTGTAACTTCTCACTATTATGTCACAGTGGGCACACTCTAAAAACGATTTCAGAATTTTTGGACTTCTAAATGAAGAACATGCATGTGTTCACCTGATTTTTTTTTTTTTTTTTTACATTAGAGCTCAGTATAAAAACTATAAACCTCCGACACTTGAAACAGTAGATAAGAAAATGGAAGAAATGCAGGACTTAAATGCCTTGGAATTTTTCTGAAAATGAAAAGCTGGACAGAAGTTTCAGTTAGTCCAAATGCAGAAGCCTCCAAACTTTACTTTTCAGCAATCACTACATCTCTTATATCTGATAATTTCTTTTAGCTGAATTCCTCACACCCAACTGGTAATAAAGCAAGCAGGAATGTCATCAAGGTTGAAATAAAGTCAGAAAAGCTCTCAAGCATTTCATTCCATGAGTAGTTTTATTTTGATCTCCACAAGTGGAGAAAGGCCTGGCTGCCACAAATGTTTCCAAGATGGAGAAAGTGCTTAAGAGATGCTGATATCTATAAAATAAACACATAAAAAGAAAATAAAAATAAAAATAAAAAGCTTCCTGAAAAAAAAAAAAAAAGAGATGCTGATATCTTTCTAGGCTTTTCAGAGATCAATCAAAAGTATAACAAATCCCTTCAAGAATACAAGATGGAGGAAACAGGGAATAAGGTGTTGAAACAATGGGCAAGAAGTCAAGGTAATCTGTTTATTAAACTTTCCCCTTGGCTACCAAGCTTAGAATAACAGAGAATAGAAATGATGAGACTTTTTAAAATATTTAAATGGAGGGATTTTGTTCTGTTCTGTTTTGTTTTGTTTTGTTTTTGTCTTAGGACAATATACCAAGTATCCAGAGGACAAAATAATGAAGAAGCACTCTATTTGAAGAATTGCTTAAAACTAAAAATCTGGGGGCACCTGAGTAGCTCAGTCAGTTAAGTGCTGACTCTTGATTTCAGCTCAGGTCCTAATCTCATGGTTCATAAGATCCGTGAACAGTACTAAGTCTACTTGGGATTCTCTCTTTCCTTTTCTCTCTGACCTTCCCCAGTTGTGCACTCTCTCTCCCTTTCTTGCTCTCTCCCTCCCTTTCTCTTTCTCTCAAAAATAAATAAATAAACTTATAAAGAAAAAAACTGAAAGCTTGAATTGGAATCCTGGGGAATCCTTGGATGTATAACTTTAGGCTATCTTGTAATTACTCAAAGCCTTTGGGTTTTGCTGTTGTTCTGTTTTAATTTTGAGTTTGGTTTTGGTTTTAAGCTATAAAATAGAGAATATAAAATCTAACTTCCAGAAAGATTATATTGGCCAATGTATGTAAACAGTCTGAAACATATATGATAAAGTTTATGGTGTTATTACCTGTCTGACAAAGTTAAAGTTATTGTTATGGATCTCTATGTCAGAAGACAAAGAGTGAAGACAAAAGGTGGGCAGGAGCCAGCAAATTGGGTCCCACACACCTTGCTAGCCCTGAGTTCTGATGAAATTCCAGAGGGCAAACACTATGAAGATTTTCTGATTGCTGGCTGGGAAATGAGTCCATTGGAAAACTCAAGATTCTAACACTAGTAGCTAATATGCCAAACACAATAATCCAATGAAGGTGGTTCTATAATTATCTATTCGTATTCTCATTTTATAGTTGCAGGAACTTAAGATCAAAGAAATAGAAGAACTTACCCAGGTTACAGGCAGCAAACTGGAGGCATGGAAACTAGAGATGTACTAGAAACAAAATCAAGCCCAAGAGTAAGCATCAATGGGCACAGAGAGAGTTCTGTCCATCATGAGTCCTGAATACTGGCTTCCCGTCAAGGTATCCCTTAAGAGCTTGCAAGGTAGAGCTAACCATTCTTCTAGATACATAATTCCCTTTAGCACCTTAGCTTTCCTTACTGGGCCAGTATTCGATTCGCCAAGGAGAAGTTTTGGAGAGGACCAAAGTTTTAGCAAGGAAGCAAATATAGAAAAGCAGGACTGGGCTCTAGGAAAGCCAAGCTTGAATGAGTGAGATGGCCAAAGCAAGTATACAACACCAAGACAATATCTGAGATGGTTTTGTTTTGTTTTCCCCATATGATATCTGAGAGTGTAAAGAATTAACACTGAAGAAGTCAATTTTGACATTAGCACAGACGACAAACACAAGGTCTGGAAACAGCAGACAAAGCCCAGAAATCAGGAACTAAATACACTCAGGTATGAATTAGAAAACCAGAAGCAAAAGCAGAAAGTGAAAGCATCCAGACACTTTGTCCTGAACAGGAGGATTCAGGCATACTGATGAGTGGAGAGTAGTTAAAACCTCAGTGGTCAACTCTCAACCAGTGGATAATGGAAGCCCATGGGTTCTGCTCCAGTCTCCTCTTCTCAGGGCAGACAATTCTGAGAAGCACTCTGCACACTTCTCAGAGGTTCAGAAAGAACCTCACTGCCTATAGGTTCAGAAAGAGTCTCCTCACTGCCTATAGCAGCAACCTTAATAACACAACCTTATATTGCTGTCACTGTTGCCGTTTTCTCTTTCTCTGCCTCACTGTCTACACTCACATTCTACAGTGTCTCTAATAAGATAAGATAAGACATCTAATAAGTCTAGATGTCCCCTGAGACCATTAATTTCTGCTTGTAAGGCAAATTTTTAATGAGACAATTAACTCCTACTTTGCCACATACCCTCATTCCTTGGTAGGGTAGCACTGTAGGTTCTGCAGAAAGTTAGCAAGAAAGGAAAGAAAACCTCACCATTATCTACCCTGTCCCAGAGGAAGCCACACTGCTCTGCATGACTCAATATCATTGCAAACAACATCAACGTCTGGGCCTAATATGGTTAGTGTTTATGGTTAGTAATATACTGTTTACCATTGCATTGACTAGCAGATAAAAAAGAGGGAATCATTTTGGCTTCTTTTGTAATCCTGCAATTTCTGTATTATTGCAATAAAACAGAATGTGGAATTCTATTCTATTGCTCTAACACAGAATCTTTCTTGGAAAGGGAAGGCCTTCTCAAAATTGGCAAGCCCTTAGACAGGCAATTCTTTTTTTTTTTTTTTAATGTCTTTATTTATTTCTGAGAGAAAGAGAGAGAGAGGCAGTGTGAGCAGGGGAGGGTCAGAGAGAGAGGGAGACACAGAATCTGAAGCAGGCTCCAGGCTGTGAGCTAGCTTTCAGCACAGAGCCCAACGCGGGGCTCAAACTCACAAATCATGAGATCATGATCTGAACCGAAGTCAGCCACTCAACTGACTGAGCCACCCAGGCACCCCTTTGGACAGGCAATTCTATTGGGAAAAACTTGAGGGAGACTGGCACAATACAGGTACTGGAGTGGAAGGAGGAAACAGATACAGAGCTCTAAGGGTCTGATGACCAAGTTCTACCCTCAGGATCACTGCAAATGCCATCAGAGTCCAGGCCTAATGTCTCCCAGTTTGCAGAAAGTCCAGGTGGAGAGAATGCACCAGGATAAAAGTCATATGAGAAGGCTTCATCTGAACTTGCCTTACTTTGGCCTCCTGCTGATTGGCTGTAGACTCTCCTCTAGGCATACTAAGCACCCTTAAGTGCTGTTCAACAGCAATGACAGACTTGGCAGAAGGGACAGGAGATGGACAGACTTTGTCAGTTCAAGGAGAACTCTACCTCCTTAGAATTGTCCAGCCAGGGGATTGAACTCTGGCATCTGGATTCTAGAAGAGAATATTAGCATCCATGGCATGTATGTTTTCCTAAGTATACATTTTGTCTGTTTATACCTGCTGCAAAGAAATTCTATTTGTATCTTTATAAATTTCCTCAAATGAAAAAAAAATATTTATTACCAAATGTTTAAGCATTTTACACCATATTTATTTACCAAAAATGCTTTATTATATTTGAGGTAATTTTAAAAGGTATATGTATTGTAAAAGGACAAAAATGAGAGGAAATCAGGGCAGGGGAGTAAATGGAAGACAGTGAGACAAACCAAATGTAATAGTTAAACCACCAACTAGCCTAATATTTTTAAGGAAGAAAAGGAATACCACAAAATTAGGGGTGAGTAATAATAATAATACAAACATTTATAGAGTGTTTATAAATGCCAGTCACTGTTCTAAGTACTTTTCACATATATTGTCTCATTTTTTTCTCACCAAAATCCGATGAGGGAGAAACCACTTCTTTCTCCGTTTCATAGTTGGAGAGGCAGGAGAAATAATGTCATTTACCCAAGGTCACACAGCTTGTTAACAGTGAAGCTAGGATTCAAGTCCAGGCAATGTGGCCCCTAAGTCCATACTCTCATTTATTAACATGTTGTCTGCTGACCCAGAAAGGGAAAGAACCAGAAACACAATGATTTTCAAGATAATGTAAAAGACTACTTTGAACAATACCATGCTAAAAATTTGAAAACCTGGAGATATTCTTACAGGAAAATGCATGCTACTAAAATTGACCTTACAAAGGAGAGAAATAAACAAAAACAAAAACAAAAAAAAACACTAACCTAAAACCATGGGGGAAAAAATGAGGAAGCTGTCACAGAGCTGGCCTCAAAAAACTGCCAGCTCAGTGCTTTCTTATATTAATTAGTTCAATATAATTAAGATATTATTTCAAAGATTCCAGAGCATAGAAGGAAAAAAAATAAAAAAGGTATGTAGATTTATTTTCTGAGTCAGGCATACATTTGGTATAAAACCTGTGAAAAAGATGACAGAAGCAGAAAACAATGTGTCAGTTTTGTTTAGGAATGTAAATACAGGCCTCCTATATAAAATATTAAAAATTCATATCCAGTAAGTTCTTACTTACAAAGAACATCAAAAACATGTAGTCTTTATACTAAGAGTGCAACAAAGGCTCAACAGTAGGCTACCTATTGATAAAAATCATTACATTAGACTAAGTAAGAACAATTGGGTCATTTCAATAGATTCTGAAAAATGCATTTGAAAAAAATTGACATCGGGGCGCCTGGGTGGCTTAGTCGGTTAAGCGTCTGACTTTCGCTTAGGTCATGATCTCGCGGTTCGTGGGTTCGAGCCCCGTGTCGGGCTCTGTGCTGACTGCCAGCTCAGAGCCTGGAGCCTGTTCAGTCTGTGACTCCCTCTCTCTCTGACCCTCCCCTGCTTACGCTGTCTCTCTCTCTCTCTCCTAGAAATAAATAAAACATTTAAAAAAAAATTTTTTTTAAAAAAAAGAAAAAAATTGACATCCACAATGCTATATTATTTAAAGCCTTTAGTAAACTAAAGATAGAAATTCCTTCAACATGATCAAAACATTTTTTAAATAAACCACAACAAATATCCTTAATGATGAAGCATTAGACTCATTCTTATAAGAGATGGAAGCTATCAAATCTTCCCTTATTCTATTGTAAACATATATATTAGTGGAGAATAGAAAATCCAGATATATCTACACATAGTGGGGAACTAAGCAGAAGATAAAAGGCTAATTTCAAATAAGTGAGAAAGAATGAATGATAAAACAAATATAATTGGGACAATTACCCTCTATTTATCAAAAAAAGAAATACTACTTTACACCACAATACACAAAAATAAATTCCAGAAGCAGTAAGTTTTATGTGTAAAATCCAATGGTATATTTTTAAAACTATAATATTGGGGCACCTGCCTGGCTCAGTTGGTGGAACATGTGACTCTTGATCTTGGCGTTGTGGGTCTAGGCTCCACACTGAGTGTAGAGATTACTTAAAAATAAAATCTTAAAAAAATTTTTTTAATAAAAACTATAATATTTTTATCTTGAGACTATTCTTTCTAAGCATGAACTGAAATTGAGAAATCATAAGGAAAATATTAAACATTTTTACATGTAATAACTATAATTTCTGTTTAAGAAAAAATAGCATGAAGAAAATTCAAAGCCAAATAGAAGTTATTGGGAAAATTATTTGTCGTAGACATGACAAAAGGTTAGTATCTTTAATCAACAGAGTACTTTTAAATCAATGTAAACAGATGAACACTATAGTTTTTATAAAGAGATAATTCATACAAGAAAAGCAAATGACCAATAACTATAAGAAATGTGATCTCACTAATGATTAAAAGATAATGATTAAGACAATCTGATAATCACCTATCTGCAAAAAGTCAATATGATTGTTAATGAGCAGTGTTGGTGAGGGAGGTTAGATACTGATAAATGGGCATGTAAATTGGTACACCATTCTGGAAAGAAATCTGGCAATCTGTATCAAATTTAAAATGTACATGCTTTCAAACTTGGCAATTCTACTAGGAATGTTGCTAAGGAGCTAATCTAACAAGTATTCAATGAATTATGTACAAAGATATTAATGAAGAATTACTTAAGACAATGGCTTTTTAAGTTTAATTTGTTCCCAGCTTTGTAGAAATATTGACATATCACATATGTAAGTTTGAGATGTTCAGTATGATGATTAGATATATGTATATACTGCAAAATGATGACCACAATAAGGTTGGTTAACATCTCCATTGCTTTCATAATTACAGTTGTGTGTGTGTTGACAACATTTATGATCTATTCTTTTAAAAACTTTCAAGTATGTAATACAGTATTGTTAATTACAGTCATCATGCTGTGCCAAATAATAGCATATTTAAAACAACATAAATATCCTTCAATTTATTGGTTAATTTATAGTGTTCCCATAGTATCTAATGTTATTCATTTGTTTAGAAAAATTAAGTAGATCAAATTTAGAAAGTTGTTTATGACACACTATCACTTGATTAAAGTAGGCTAGGAAATAATTATTAATGACATAATACATTTTATATGTACCTAAATGTATTTTTTTAAGTCTGGAATGGTATAACCAAAAAAAAAGAAAAGAGCTTGGAAGAATTTAAACCAAGGTTTATATAAACATGGTTGTTTATAAATGGTTGGATTATGAATATTTTTGTTTTCTTCCTTTTGTTTCCATAGTTCCTGATTTTTCTTTAATAAATGTGTTTTGCCCTTGTAGTAATTATTTATATTTCTTATAATGAAAGAATCTAGATTAAAATATCAACCCATTTTAATAGATTCATAAACATTAATTACAGAAAACCAATCTTTTTATAGCAGAATACTGTTTTTTGGTGTTATAGCAAAATACACCAACCTTCCTAGCATTTTTTCATACTTAGGATAATTGATTAGTCACTTCTAAAAATGTAAAATCAAGGAACACAGCTAATAACAAAATACTTGATTTCACCATTATAACTTTAGTCTTTCCAAAGTAAAATTTAAGTCTCTTCATACGTCAATTTGTTTTTCAAGTGACATGGGTAACTCAATGTTGGGTGTTGAACATATTTTGTTGATTAGCTGACTCATGTTCTACCAATGTAGAAAAGCATCATTATCTACTGACACACTAAAATATGATGACTAATTAGTGGATGAACTGTAATTACAGAAAATGAAAATGAACAGGAAGAAAATAAAGGATTTTGAAATTGATCACATCAAGAATTTTGTGTAAATGTGGAAGACAACAGGTTTTTCTGTTCACAGATAATAGCTGGATACTTCTGCAATTAATTTTTCAAGTCTCAAATCATGTTCTGGAATCACTCAGTATCAAAACAAATTTGTTATTTTAGTCTCCACACCCATTGAGTCTTTCTCCAAAGAAGCTGCCAAACCCAGCACCAGCTGGCCCCTTGGGAACAAGACTAGGCTAACTACAGATATTTCTTTTTGAACTGTTAATAGGTATTAAAAAGACAAAGTTGAACTCAACGAACCCATTAAACTAAACTAAACTAATCTAATAAAGGGTCACCATCAAGAAAGTTTGAATTATATAGTGAATACTTAAAACATGTCCATTTTCTTACCCATAAATCTTTATCTCTTTTAAGTCTTCTGGTTTTTCTTAAACATTAATTGTAGATAAGGTGCCCAACAATTCTCCCACTCCCTTCTGCTTGGCTCTCCTCATGTTTCCAGAGGGGTACTTGTAAGCATTAGTGAAACCTGGATAAAAGCAGATACAGTAGCAAAACTTGTGGTACACAAGCCCCACTTCCTTACCTATCTTCCTGGACTCTGTCCACAACATCAATGGAATTTACAGAGATCCAAGTCAATAAATAGAAAATAATAAAAATATATGATTGCTAGGTTGCTAGGAAGAATATAAATTGACCCAACCACTCCACAGAGTAACGCATAGAAACATTCTTTAAAATCTTCATGCCCTTTGAGCCGGTAATTCCCCAGAACTATTTATATTCAACTAGGCTCAGCATAGCATTATTTGAGTCCCAGGACACTCTATCTTTTGCCAAATCTTTTCTAACTTTGATCAGGTGGTACTTTCATCCAAAATACACTCACTCATCCAGAAAAAACAACTTTAGATCCTCTGTAGACTGAGCAAAGCTTCAGCCTAGTGATCTCCTATAATTCTCAACCAGGATCCCAGAGGTTGTTTGGAAATATGGCAAGTATTTCATGGTCCTGGTGGGTAGGGCCAAGGATGTTATGCAGCTGCAATGCTTGGGCTACTTCCATGTAACAAAGAATTGTTCTGCCCAAAGCACTAGTAGTAGAAGCTGATATTCTTCCTCTCTTCAAGGCCAATGCCCCAGTGGCTGGGAATATTGTTTGCTTATGGTTCACAGCTATCCTCCTCACTGAGCATTGCTCCAGGTTACTCACCTCTCAGGAGGAACCCGTAGGTGGTATCTGGCAAATAAAAGTTGCAAAAGCCTGACTCCTCTGCTTCTACTTGGGACAATTCCATAGGGCCTCCCTTTCTCCCTTTCTCCATGGCTCCCTTAGGATTGGCTGAGACTTCAGTTGCTATATGACTGCAACCCAGCTTCTCCCTGTGCCCCGTCCTGCCCTCCTAACTTCAGACCAGGAGTATCTCTTGTGAGCATCTACAAGAAAGCTTGTGCATTCAGGTCTCCTCCTCCAAGTCTGTTTGCACAGACCTGATTTATGATAATCCCCACTGAGATACACTGCGTTAGTCCATCTCCTTATCTTCCAGATGAGTAAAGAAAGGTCTAGAAAGGGTAAAATTATGTTCAAAGTCGTTAGTTCTGCACTCACTGCACATACTACACACTACAAATGGTGACAACCTTGACAAACTGGAAGAGAACAGAAAGAAGGAAAAAATATGTTAAAATCTTTACTGTGGGTGGGGCACCTGGCTGGCTTAGTCAGAAGAGCAAGCGAATCTTGATCTCGGAGTGGTTAAGTTTGAGCCCCACATTGGGTGTGGAGATTACTTAAAAAATAAATTTAAAAATCTAAAAAAAAAATCTTTACTGTAATAAATCATAAATGAGAATGTTAATAGGAAATTAGATTTAACTATATGGAGAAATGCTTAATAATGATTGAGTCTGAGAATCAATATTATTAATTAGCTGCAATAGTGGAAATCAAAAGAAGATTGCTCAAATATCTCAGTTTGGGGAAAACTATTTACTAGATTTCCTAACTATCAGTCTGCCTAAACTATTCATATTTAACGTGCATCACTGTGACGGAACCAAAAAATAATAATTAGAAATTTTCCTCTTAAAAGCAAACAGCCAGAGAGATATGGAGAGTATCCACTGAGGTAAGAGTGAATAAACATAAACATTTCCATTCCTCTTTCTTCTGAAAACGTAGCTAGCTGTAGACACTCACTGCCCACTAAAAACATCTTTGATATCCCCAGTGCTTTCTTCCAAGCTATCTATCAATCTTGAAAGACATGTCTCTACCATAGCAAATCCCTCCACTCCTACTAGTTTTTAAGTACGGCATTATAATATCTTCACCCTGCAATTTGTATACTTATATCTTTGTTCTCTTCCCAGTAAAGAAATTTCTCCTATTATGTTCAAGAATCATGGAGACAGAATAATAATATTGTTATTTTGAAAGGCAAAAGGTAGCCTAGCAATCATCCTCTAACCCCTACAAAAAAGAAAAAGAAAAACAGGGGCACCTGGGTGGCTCAATCAGTTAAGCATTCGACTCCTGATCTCAGCTCAGGTCTTGATCTCAGGGTCATGATTTCAAGTCCTATATTGCCCAGCATGGAGCCTACTAAAAAATACCTTTTTTTTTTTTTAATTAAAAAAGAAAAACAAAAAAAATTTTTTTTGAGAGAGAGAGAAATAGAGAGTACATGCAAGAGCAGAGGAGAGAGGCAGAAGGAGACTGAGAGAATACTAAGCAGGTTGCACACTCACCAAGGAGCCCAAAGCAAGGCTCCATGCAGGCCTTGATCCCAAGACTCTGGGATCATGCCCTGAACCAAAATCAAGAGTCAGATGCTACACCGAATGAAGCACCCAGGGACCTCTAAAAGATCTTTTTTAATATAACCCCATAATTGTGATGCTAACCTAAGTTGAAAATTACTAAGATTTTTTTTTTTTTGAGTAAAAGGAAATAATGTCTTTATCACACATTGACTCTCTTAATTTTCTCAGAGTCAAAATGAGTATTTAAAGAGGCAGGAAATAAAGCACAATGAAATGAATGGAATTATTACTAAATCCAACATGACCAAAATAATTTCCCCCAAACCCTCATTTGAAAAGAATTTGATAAAAAAAAAAAGAATTTGATATTTTAAGGCAAAAACTCATATAAGTCCTTTGTATTTAACTAACCATCTCAAAATATTGTGTCAAATATTTAACAATTAATTTTAAAACATTTTGAGTGGTACTTTTACCCTATATATGTCCCAAAATAATCCTGAAAAATGATATTTTTTTAACATAAAATAAAACACTTTCTGCCTTTCAAAGTCTGAGAGAGCATACAAAAAATACCACATTCCTGTTTATTAGTTCATGATATGAAAAGAATTTTTTCCAAGAGCTCCCAGGAAAAATAACTAGAATTTACTATTAATAATGTTCTCATTTTCTTGGTCATCTACATGAAGTACAGTGAGAAGTTAGACTTACTCTTTAAAACTGAAAAATTACAGAAGTTATTTCCAGATCCCGCTCTGTTATATAAACTCTGGTTTTACATCAAAGAGCACCATGGTTATTTTAGTCATCCTCTAATTCACTGGCCACACCTCCTAATATTGCATAGAACAATCATATGTTCAATTAAATCTGGAAAAAGTAATAAGCATTCTACATTTGGGGGTTAGCAATATGGGCCTCCTCCTGTGTTAAACATGTCCCAGTTTATATCTAAGTTGACAATTCAAAGGCTAAACCAGAAAAGTCAGGACAGCTTGACTTTGTTGGTTTCCCAATTGTACAGCTTGCAATCTCTCTATTTCATCGAGGTAGCAGGGCACCATAACAAGAACAGATTGTTCCGTCAGCAGAACAAAAATTGAACTGACAGCAGCTTTCTCCAAAACTGTGACTGTTTTCCAAATGTGCATGCTCTAGTTAGGGCTAAGGTTATTTATTCAAAGCTAATAGAAGTTATTGTGGCCACCAGTTTTCTAAGTTGAATTTAGAAACTGTTGCTTTTCTCTCTTACCTAAAGGATCTGGTCATATTCCTAGACCATTTTCCTGGTTGTTAGGTTCTGAACCAAATTTCCTCATATCTGTGTGAAATTGCGATCTGATGTTGATCACCCTGTTTAGCTTGGCATCATTCCATGAACACTCACACAGTTAGAAAATGACATTTCTTTGATATTCTTATAATTATGATTTAGTTTTTCTCTACTAGGTCACTTTTAAGATTAGTTCTATGATGAAAGCAACTACAAAACTGGAAACTTTTGGATCATGGAAATAGCTTTCTGATAGATATTCTCTGTTTAATCTCAATTAAATCATCCTGGCTTTCCATTGTCCTTGTGATAAAATCCAAACTACTTAATTTAGCTTACAAGCTCCCTACCATCTGCCTTTTGATACTCTTCCAAGGTCTCATTTCTCCCTTGAACTCTAGTCTCAGCTTCAGTAAACTTCTTCCTATTCTGGAAGGTACCATGTTCCTTCCTGCCTTGGAATCTGCACACATGCTTCTCTCCACCAAAACATTCTTGCTGGAAATACCTCCACTCCTTTTACCCGCCTATATCCCTTCTCATCCTATTTCCCTCTCTCCTCCCTCTCTCTGATAGATACAGATGACATACAGAGAAATATAGACACAGACATAGATGCAGATATAGATATATAGATGTGTGTATTTATAGAATTTATCAATATGTGAAGAATCAGCGATGCCATTAAGAGACTTACCTGTCTCAAAACATCCCTCTTAACTATACATTCTTATAAAGATGCAAATAAAATTTTTAGAGAATTAACAAAGAATTATTTAGATGTAATAAGTTTAGTACAGTTAATAATGTGATTTGCTTTGTGATTATGCCAGGCAGAGAAGAGAGCTCCAAGGTAAGAAATGCAGGCCAGGATAGGGAGCCTCCTTAGAGACCTAATCATCTATATTAGCACTACCAAACGGGACCATAGGCTGGTGCTTGTCTGTGAACTGTGTTATAGTATAGTGAGGAGATAGCAGCTTGCAATAGAGTGTAAATCCACACATGCTTCCTTCATTGAGAAAGTCTTGCCAAAAAAAAAAAAAAAAAAATTCAGTTACATTTAACAGCTAAATTTAACACTAAATTTGAAATTTAGTGACTTTGCATACCGCTAATCTACAGCAAAATTTCAAGTCCTAGAAAAAGAACTAAACATAATAGAAAGAACCATAAAAGCAGGAAGAAACTTATTCAATGAAAATTTTACGCCTGTCAATTTTATTGAATGTCAGGCTTTAAATTATATCCATAACAACATTCTTTGTTTTCTCTTACCTCTGACAGACTAGACCTAGCTATTGATTTAACTAGGTAAATAAGGAAAAGTTTCTTACCTCAGAAAACATCAGTACAACATTAACATTTTACCATGAAGAGTTTGCACTAGATCGGTGGTTCTCAACTGAGGGTGATTTTGCACCACTACCACTCCCCAGCCCCCAGGTAGCACTTGCAATACTGAGAAATTTTTGATTGTCACAGTTGAAATGGGGGGCGGGGGGGCCAGGGGGAGGTGGATGGGTAGAGACTACATTTAGCATTTAGTGGGTAGAGACTGGGGGTACTGGTAAACTCCCTGTTATGCACAAGACTACCTCTCCAAACCAAAAACATCCAGTCCAAAGATGCTCCTATTGTTGAAGCTAAGGAACCTTGCACAGTAGATGGTTTCTAAAGTCCCCTTCCTCTCACATATTTTCTGATTCTTTATTTTGATGTTGACAAGAATTGTATTCATATTAGTGACCTCATGACAGTGGGCAAAGTGACTTCTTTATCTAATATCAATTTCTGCAATGAAATACATTTAGGCTATAAAGAGAACAGGATAATATAATTTCAGTATATATTCAAAAACTGAAAGTTATAATGCTCAGCAAACTTCTATAAAGTTACTGATTTATTCTAATTGAATTTTTTTCAAAAGGGTTAGCAGCTGCCAGAAACATGTGCCTAAAATAACTTTATTTTCTCTATCAGCTATTTGTTTAATCCAGTTGTACAAGAAGCTGAAAAACATTCAGGAAACTTAGATTCAGTCAGCACCTCTGTCCTGATCTATTACAAGGCCTTAAGCAGTGTTCTATATTCTGGGCTTTAGTTTTTGTTTTTACTGGAAAACAGACATACTACTTAAAGGCTAAAACCAAGAATGTTTGGCACAAAAATAACATGGTTTATTGTATTCCTTGAAGCCTTTGTTTAAACTTTTCTGCAGTTAAAAAGTAACTATCATGAAATAAGTTTTACTCTGACATTCTTATGAATACCCTGCAAATTCTGTAACTCTAAATAGAACGACTATTTCTTTTAGATATACTTTAGAGCGTATGGTAATTTTTTTATTAAGTTAAAACACTATGTTCAAAAGAACATATATCTTATTGCATATGAAAATTATTTCCTGATGATTTCTAGTGCCTGCTTGCTTAATGACATCATTGTGTCTGTAAGATTCACCAGACATCAGATTTGGAGACATGATGCTTTGGTTAAAGACCAAAGATTTTAACAAAGGATGTCAGTTATGCCCCTGGAATTACACTCTTCTATTTGATCTGTTCCAGCTTTCTCAGCTGGCACGTGCATACTTGAAAAGAAAAAACCTCAAGTTCCCAGGATGGTCTTTTGTCTTTGGTCCTTTTTTGCAAAGAGAAGTAATCTGGTCTCTGCATCTTCCACTATAGTTTTGTCGAGTGTTTCCAAAAGCACTTATCCCCAAATACTTGGATACTGATCTTAAGTGTTCTTCAAAGTCATTAGATCTTTTATGTTCACATCCATAAACAGATAGGGTTTTGTAAGTCTTATATAAATATTAATGACTATATGCTAAGCATCAAATGCAAAATGGGCAATCAGGATTTTTATTTAAATTTAAAGGTGCAGGATAGAAATGTCAAGCCCATAAGGAAAAAACTGCATACTAGATCTCAAAAGGCAATATCGAAACTGAAATGGTAACAGAGAAGTTTCCAAGTGTATCAGAATGAGTAATGAAATCAAAATAAAATAATATTGGCATACTTGCAAAATAATAACCTTGTTTGACCTATTAATAGAACGAATTTAAGAGCAAAATCTCTGAAGTCCCAGCTCTGCCTACAAGAAACTGAATAATTTAATCTTTGTACATTTTGATTTCCTTATCTGTAAAACAGGATTTTAAAAGTACTTACTTCATAGAGTTAGGGTGAGTATTGAATGAGTGCACACGTTAATGTGTTTGCCCAGTGCCTGACACAGAGCATGCACTTGATATACATTAACTATTATTCATAAAAATGATATAGAAATTACTCAAAGATCTAGATTAGGGGTAGGCAAACTACAGCCTGGCCCACAAGCCAAGTCCAGCTGGCCACCTGATTTTGTAAACAGTTTTCTTGGAACACAACCATGTTCCACTCATTTATGTACTGTCTAGGGCTGCTTTCCCCCAAAAACAGCAACACTGAGTCCTCGTAATAGTGACCATATTGGCCTGCAAAGCCTAAAATATTTACTCTTTAGATTTTACTCTAAGGCTCTGTTGCCCTGAAAGAAATGACAATAAACATGCTGATAATCATCAAGAAGCAGCACACAAGTCCCCTCTGCGAACACAGGCCCAAAATTTTTTTGGAAGTTCTACCCCTAAAGGGTTTTGATTTGAAAGGGAAATCAGGGATAGGATGGGTGAGGGAGAGATAACAAAGACATCCTACAGGGATAAGGGCAAAAAGCTTTTCTTCCAATGGATTTTAATGGATTCTTGCCATTAAAAGCCACTGTCACAGCTGTCTCTTTTAGAGGTTTAAAGTAAGACCATTTTGAAAGTGTTCTTTAGAATCTACAGAGTTGTGGTTAAAAATACAAACACTGGATCTAGGTTTCTTGGGTTCCAATCCTGATTCTACCATTAACTAGTTGTGTGACCTTGGGAAATTAAATAATCTCTCTGTGGTAAAAATTAGATAAATTACTTAACATCAGCAATCCATTCCTAAAAATTGAATGGTGTATGCACAAATGCTCACCAGAGTGCATTATTTTTAAATCAGAAAATCCATCTGTGTGCCACACCTCACACACCTCACCCACGATACACACCTAGCATTATATACAACACTAGCCCTTCCTATGTGTGTGGCAGGCCTAGCTAGAGCTTTTGGCACATCGCTGTCACCGTCCTAAAAGGAAACTAAACCCATAAAACTGCCTCTTCATAACTATTAAAGTATAATTTTAGTATTTAGATGTTCAAAACATCTTTCTGATCACTAACCACCATTAACAATTTGTTAAAAAAAAAAAAAAAAAGGTTGCTTTGTATGAAGTCACATCTTCTTTTCCATGTAATTGCTTTTCTTGGTTGCTCTGCTATTTCACTATTTTCTTCAACACTTTCTCACTGCACAGTTTTAGGCAAGACAAGGCCTCAATACAAAAGGCATTGTGTAAAATTTGTTTGAGACCAGGAATCCAATGACAGGATCGTACCTGCAGGCGGCAGTGGGGCCCCTCCTGGAACTTACAGCTAGAAGCCCAACATTCTAGCTGTGCAAGACGTTTGCTCGCAATTCTCATTTTCTATCACTTTGGATTAACTCCAGACTTTCTCTGCACATTTTTTTGTTTAAAATTGATGAATTTCATAAATATAAATTTTTCACATATAAATACTGCCTGAAAGGTATGTCCACTCTCCAAAGTTTAAGTATTAACAACCATAATATACGTCCCCAAAACACACCCCGACCCTCACCCAAACCGTCTTGCAACCCTGGCTGGCACTTGCAACTCCCTGCTTTTCTCTTGATGCTCAGCCATTCGACAAAAGCTTGGGCCTCCCGGGCGTTTCGGCGCCTTCACCTTCGGGTCGGACCAGGCCCCGCCCCCAGCACCGCCCTCCCTGCTTCGCGCCCTCCCTCCCCGCTCCTGCTCTGGCTGGGGCGGCCGTGCTGGGCTGGCGCCTGCGTGCGTGGTGGAGCTTCTCGGAGTTCCTCGGAGCTCTCCCAGCCCCAGATCTGTGGCTGAGGCTTCCAAGCTTTGACAGAGTTCCTACTAACGGGATAGTGCCATCGGGGGTATAAATGAGTGCTTCCCCAGGCAAAGAGGCGTCCTGGCATTTGAAGAGGCATACAGCTGCGCCTAAAACAATGGCCATTGCCAAACCCCAGATGTAGCCATAGTTTTCAGGTCACAAACTTCAGAAGTAAGCTGTTAGCTCGGAAGTTTTTATAGGCCTGTGGCCTCTTAGTCTTTGGTCCGGGACTACCAGAAAATGGATGCAAGGAATCTAGGTAACCGCTGGAAATAAGACCCACAGAGCATATATGACCCCGCCATGTCTGAGCTCCACCTCTGGGTTGGCACGCGGGAGGGCAGCTTCCCCAGGCTGACTCCCTCAGGCACGATTGGGATTGCTGCCCCGTGGGCCCTGAGTAGGAAGATGTGGCCAGAGGAGCTGCTGCGGGAACATTCTGGTACCTTCCGGCTCTGTTCTGCTTTGTTCTCCACCTGTGGTCAGAAAGAAAGCCGACTCAGAGTAGGTTAGTAAATGCTTGATTCTTTGTCTTACTGATGATCACAGCCCAGGAGACGGTCTTTCCGACTGTTCTCAAGAACCGCTAGGAAGCTTGTTCACTACAAGGGTTTATATATCCAGAAAGGGGACACGTCTCTGAGGGCTTGTAAGCGGTTCTCCAAATATTTGGCCGTCACTAGGTATAATGTATTACCGTTCTCAAAATTAAGGTTTTCTGATTTCCACATGGACACGAGAAAGACCCTCGGTGTAACTAAACCAAAGGAGAGTTCCTCCACCTGATGTGCCCTTAGCAATAAAACATGAAATAAATAAAATAATAAAAACACCAATAAAAACTGACACTGAGCTTTTGCAGTGGACGAGGATAAGACCATTTATTGGTGTGGCACTACCCAGGGGAACTGGAAGCTAATGCTCCAAAGTTCCAACTCCAAGATAACTTTCAGGTGAGGGTTTTGAGGGCAAAATTTGGGGCAGGAGTTTTCTGAGAAGGTGGACGCTTAATTGGAGCTTTAAGAGGTCATACTAACAGATGTTCTTTAGTTGTTTCTGGTGCCGCTCTGTCTGGTCCCACCAAGTTTTGTTCCATCTCAAGACTTGGAATCTGAAAAATATCTTTGTTTTTATACTAGAAAATTTATTAGGTGCGTCTGGTGACTGTATGTTCAGGATAGTGCTGATTAGCTGACTGTATGTGTTCAAACTAACTATTTGGTTGCGGAATATGGTCTGGATCACCCAGCGGAAGAACCAAACGGCACTCAGAGATCTTGGAAGGCAGGGGGTTATTTTACACTCGTGGGCTTGTTCTCCAAGGGTTTGAGTCCCGAGCTTAAGCAGAGGGGACAATTTATAGTCTGTTCAGGTGGCAAGTGGAGCGGGAAGAAACACCCAGAGGGGGAGTCTTCGGGGCTGAACTGGAACTGCCCTATCAGTCCTGTCAGCCGTCTTATAAGAGATTTTTTTCCCCATCACTTGTACTCGCATAAGCTTGTGGGACTGCGTTTCTTTATGTTCCTTTGAATGATGAGCAAGCATTCCTGGGCCTGGGTCTGCAAGTTTTCTGGCCAGGCCAGCAGTGCTGGGGATGATGTGACCTCTTGTGTTCATTCTTTCATCTGAAATAACAAGATGGATGCTGCTTTCATTAGGCCATCTTAATACATTATATTTCTATCATCAGATTGCTTTAAAATATTGCTTTCATGTCTCTGCTTAACTGGTTTTGGTTCTTCCCATTTTTTTATTTCTCACTTGGTACAATCACAGGAGGACAGCATCAGTTACCTGCAGTAGTTTCAGTGGACATGCTTCAATGACCTCTCAGTGATTAGACAGTTGAGAGAACAGGAGACAGATACCTTTTCTCGTTGCTCTGAGCACTCCAAGCTCCAGTTTTTCAGGGCATATTCTCACACAACCCCATGCACCCCACCTGCTACTTACAAACACCAACACATCCACTGTATCTTGACTCCACAATAACTGGTTTCATATAAACACTAAGCCTTCCTATGTGTGTGTCAGTCCCAGCTGGGGCTGTCAGCACAATACTTTCTACTAAAGTAGGTTATTTTAAGTTAGGGATATAGAATTCAGTTTGTATATTAAAATGATATATATGTATATACATATTTATTTGAAATGATGGGATGATGGTGGTGAAAACTTACATTTGGGGAGCCACCATGATCTATGTCATCTCTTATTGGTCTAGGGTTAAAACAGGAGAGAAAAACCTGTCAGAAAACAATGCAGTCAGACCAGCAGTGTTGGGGAGTTGGGGGTGGGGGTAGAGTATGCTATGTAGATTTTGTGGCATTCAGAACCTTCAGCAAAGGAAAATCAGGGTCCATGTAGTTGGAAAACCCTGGACCATTAGTTTAGGGCCGATCCTCTCCAGTCTCTTCTCCTGGGAGACCCCGGGCCTCAAATCCATTGGGAATAGGTGTCACTTTTCTCATGGCTCCCTGCCACTCTCCCCAGCCATTACCATTGCCCTCCTATTCCCACATCAATAAACTCAGTCCCAGAACATGACTGAGTATTCACCTGCAGGGCTTAGGGCTGGGATGTGCTTAGTCTCCCCAAATGCCAGATGCTTACGTGGAGAGCGGAAGAAGTAGGAAAGACCTAGAATTTACCCCATATTCTGATTGGCACAAAGGTTACCTTTTGCCATTTTGCTTTCCAAATAGGAAGTGAAAAGTGAAATGAAACAGAAATTTCATTTCATTCACAAAGAGTTTTTTCATGAAATATTTGTAGTACTGAAAATTTCACTTTAGGAAAATGAATTCTGCTCTTGCTATGAAAATAAAAGCTTAATCCAAAGATTCCCATATTTTCATAGCACCCTTAGTATCACAGTAATCTTTTTATAGCACATCTAGGCCAAAAAGAAATACCTAACAATTTTGTTTATTGAATAGTTTGATCTAAACAACTTAACAGGTACTTATATACTAAGAACTTAGCCTCTGAAAAAATAATAAACATTAATTGAAAAAATATTATTTCATTCATAAATTACAATAATTGCTAATGGGATGTGTGAGCCTTTTGGGCACACAAAATTCTCAAGTCTCAGAATCAGATTGTACACCCCACCTTCCCTTTTCTATTCCATATTGTTTTTTACATAGCAATTTTTTTTTCTCAAAAGAACCACCGAAAACCCAGTGTTGTAAAGATACAGTATCACTTAAAGGAATGTAACACTAATATTTAGACTGTGAACTACTTCAAGCTAATCCTCTGCAATTTCTTTACTTTTTTTAATGTTTATTTATTTTTGTGAGAGAAAGACAGAGACAGAGAGACAGAGTGTGAGCAGGGAAGGGGCACAGAAAGAGGGGGACACAGAACTCAAAGCGGACTCCAGACTCTGAGCTGTCAGCACAGAGCCTGATATTGGGCTTGAACTCACGAACTGTGAGATCATGAGCTGATGTTGGACACTTAACCAGTGGTGCCACCCAGGTGCCCCTGCAGTTTCTGATAGATGACAAGCATCACTGTGTTTCCTTGGATATTTTAAATATCGTGCAGTGACCTTGTGAGTTCTTTCCAGCACTTTGTGGTATATGTTGGCACACTGTTTGAGAACCATGGGTTTAAACTCTGTGTAATGACACATAATATCATGACACTGTGAACAAATTTAGGAAACAAGAGAGTGTGTGTGCATGAGGCTGTCTGCAGTTACATTTATGTTTATGTCTTTGGGTGCGATGTGATTATAGGAGCAATTCTTGCAACCTTATAGTAAGTCGATACATTCAGAATAAAATGTCCATCACACCACGTGTTTTAGATCTAAGATTTTTTATCCCTCCAAGCAGGCACTTTTCTAGGTCCCAGGTTTCATTTTCTAACTCTCCCAGTTTACTTAAGGAGAAGAATATCAAGGAAAGATATTATTAATTACCAGATACACGATTACTCCTGCAACTACCTAGAATGTGGGATTGTTTTATCATTTGTGCCAATTAATCTGAATTATCAAATTAAAACAGTAATATAATGTCAAAAACTGATTTTAAAATTCTATTACAGCTTATTTTGAAGAGAACCATGAAACTAGAATAAATATCTGAACATATTTACTAATTCTGAATTATATACATCCCTGATGTATGTGTAGTTATGTGAGCTTGAATGTCTTGTGCATAAAAAGGAAAGCTCAAATTTATTTTAAACTCTAACCCAGAGGATAACATGCAATAGTTCTTCATGCTATGATCATTCACATACTCAAATAAATATATTATTCTTTTTCAGAGACACCAAGTATATTTAAATTACATGTGTCTATATTATGACTGGATCATTTGTAGCAAATACAAAGCTGAGTCATAAGTAATTCAAAAGGGGTCTCACTTTCTTGTCTCTGAAGTGATCCAAATGATCACAACTGCATTTTAATAAATAAGTTTTTACACAACTGTGCTAAAAGACTTGTATTTCTTCTCATTCTTCCAAATGATCGTTTGAAGCATTGGCTTGTTGATATAGCAAACAAATTTTATATTTGTAATTTCACTTGAGCTCAGGCTTGAATATGACTTTTTCTGTTTACTCTCCAGTATTGCTCTAGCTCACTGGCACTAACTCTTTGAACAAATAAATAATCCAATTATGTAAGTACCATTTTTCTGTGTGTAGAAAAATGTGTTAGAATTTAATTTGTCCTACTGTACACAGTTATGAAATCTGACATCAGTAGAATTTATATTTGTAAGCATTTTATAGAAGACAAGTGAAGGAATGTTTACTAATATGATCCTCCTTGCTGTAACCACACTTAAGCCCTTTGAGATCTTGTTCTGAACTCTTATTTTTGTCTCCAGAACTACTGACTGTTGAGCTTGTCTATCTCACACTAGTCAGGAACTGGAGGCCTCTCAGAGACCTTCTACAAAAGAATGGAAACAGGTATTCAGCTCAATCCTATTTTATTTCTAGCATATAAAATCAGAAGTGCAAAAATGAATTTGGAAGATTCCCCAAGAACATTCTCTTTCTTAAATAAAATGAAAGAAAAAGTACAGAGCAACAACAACAACAAAAGACTAGGTGTTCTATATGTAAATCCTTAAGAGAGAGACTTTCTATAAAGTTCTCAGAACAGTGTCTGGCACTGTGTAAGTATTAGTTACTGTTGTTTTATTGTTATTTCTGGCCAAGTTCTGCCTCCTCTCCTTGCATGAAAGGTTGATATGGCAAGAATTAAGAGAAATGGAAAATACCTGAAATTGTTTCAAAATAGTATCCCTGCTATATAGATAAGAGTGGAAGGAAGATAAGAGTAAGCCAGGAAATAAGGTTGTTCTATATATGCTCACCCTCTGACAACACACTTTTATTCTTTTATAAAGTTCACTGTCCAAATAATTGTTTGGCAGAGACTAAGGAAGAGCACAATCATTAAGTTGTGTTAAGATATACCTGTGTATACTTCTTCAGAGGTGGGATCCAAGAAATAGTCTCACTATGAATCCAATTTTTTTGTATTGCTTCCATCCCTAGCACCTCACTCATAATATGAGTTGAAAAACAGATCTATATCTCACCTTCCCACAATCTCTCTACTGTTACCACCATCTAGAATATTCCATGCATTCACCAAGGTCTTCTTCAGAGTAAGAATTTCCCTCTGTATTTCACGGTGACTTTTTCGTCTACAGGTTAGAAGTCCTTCACATACCTTCAGGATCAAAGGACACTGGATAAGACTTGCAAAAATACACAGGCCAGCTTTCCAGTATGAAATGTTAGTGGCTCCATCCTCATCCTCTGAACACTACTTCACTTTCCTTTCTCTTTCCCATGGGGTCAGGAATACTGCCCAGGAAATCGTACCTGGGTATGGAACTTCTTATCCTGCTTTGATTCCTATCAACCAAGATCAGGAGTAGAAAGTCAACAGTTCACAGTGATTATTTTAGTAAGTCACCTAGATTTGTTTTGTTTTGGTCAGTGTCTTTATTGGTGGGTGTAATAGAAAAGTAACATTCTCCTGCTTTCCTGGGAAGTCCTAAAATCACAGTGCCATTTGCCCCCTTCATATAGCTATTAGCAAAACACTTTTATATCTAAGTAGTGATTTCCCAGTACATATCAGTGTGAGAAATAGTAACATCTTACTCAGTGGTTCCCTACCTTTTTGTCTAAAGAGCCCTTTATTCTCTTTAAAGTGATTGCCTACACCAAATACTTTTATTTATGTCAGTTATATCTATTGATATTTACCACATTATCAACTAAAACTGAGAATTTTTTGAAATACAATAAAACACAAATATACATTCCATTAACCAGCACAGCAATGACATCACTGTACACTTATGAAGAAAGGCACATACCTAAAACTTTGACACATCCCCTTTTATACACAAAAATGGTTGGTCTTTTTAGAAGTCTTCATGACTAAATATAAACAGAAAATCACTTTCCATGTACTCCCCCCTCCTAATATATGTTGAGGAATAATGGAGAAATTATGATGTTTGGAAAACTCTAGTAAGGCTGCATACTTAAAGCTCTTCCCTCGTGAGTAGTTTCTTCCCAGGAGCTTAAAAGCCTCCTGCAAAAATCTCTCCAAATTCAACTCTTATCTCAATTCATAAATATTTATCAAGCCAGACATGATCTCTAAAAATCCCCATCCATTTTCCATGAGACAGTTCTCCAACAAAGATACTGACATTGTCCCAATTTTAGGCCTTCTCCCAATATTTTCAGAGCCTGGGGTAAAAGGATATTTGGAGATACTAGTTCCATGGCCCACCACTCTTCTCACTCACAGCTTTTCCTTACAGAGTATGCAGCCTGCAACACATCCGTATGCATACTCCAGCCCACAAAGCCAACCTTCATCCATACCTCTCTAAACAACCATGTTTCATGGTCACCCTAGGGCCTAGACCCCATGGTCTGCTCTTAGGACACCCACAACAAAGAAGAACAGCTGCTCTGGAATCAGGCTTGGGGTCATTTGGGCAAGGAATTACAGGATAACCCAAGTGTAGTGTAGAGTGAAGGGTACAGGCTCTGGTTAGTCACATGTCTTGGTGCTGCAGCCTCTCCCCCTGTGGGGAGAGCCCACAGAGGAGGACCAGAATGGGGTTCCCCAAATCCTGAGGCCTTGTGCAAGGGCCTGGTTGCCCAGCTTTAAGAATAATCCTGCTAAAAAGCAGTGGTTCTACTTCTCTTAGTGTGAGTATTGGTTGTAGATATATACTGCATAAGGATTTTTAAAATCTTGGAAGATATCCCAAAATTAATGAAAGCATTATTAAAGCTTTGTTCACTTTAAAAGACCATATTTTAATAACCTTATTTCTCAATAAACTAGTGGAAACTAGTTTTACCAAATTTTCTTTCAGTTTTTCTGGAGTTCATCAAAAGATTGCCTCATATATGCCCACAACCCATCTGTCGCTGGAATCAACACAATATCTTCAACTGGACCATGTCCACTACCCATAAAGCTAGGAAGAAAGGCTCCACTGTTCAGATTGTCCTTGGAACTTCAAGATTCAAGCCAAGGGTGCTAACTACAGAGACTTCTAATACTTCTAACCTTAGGAATCTCAGATTTATTCTGAGATCCTTGTAAAAGACAAGACAATGACATCCTGTCCAACTTTTTCTCATATCATGTCACCTGCATAACCCAACAGCTCTGTTTATGCCCTGAATCTCAAAAAAAGTCCCTCTTGTATAGTTCTGCAACTTTCTGGACCTCTCTTCTCCGACAAAGAGCTCAAACCCAATGCCACACGTTAAAATAAGAGCAGACACTGTAGTATGTGGCCCAATCTATTCATTTTAACCCCTCATGTCTCTTATAAGGCAAATCCTACAATGTAAACAGATAAAAGGTTCAAGGAGTAAGATAAATAGACGATGTGTGCCCTGTTATTAAGGAGCACAATTTGAAGTCTGGTTTTAGAGAAATGAAACCATTACAATGTATTGTAACAGCAAAGTAAAAGCCATTGTGTCCAAGTATTTTAGGCTTGAAGAGGTAAGAATGTCCAGATGTGAAGAGACAGCTAACCAAATAGCTCCTGGAGTTTCTTCTTTGTATCCGAATTCCATCACTTCCACTTCTGTTAGTGTTCCTGTCACCACAGATTCTTAGGATATTAGCTCCCTCTGAAAAAACCCTGGCCCAGATGTGGACAAAACTGTCAGAAGCGCATGCCAAGACATGACTAGATATGTAAGAGACTTATTGGGGGAAACACTGGCGAGGAAAAATGGAAAGTGTCTTGAAAGAGGCCATGAGAGCCTAAGATATTGATACAGGTTTGTCGGCTGTGAAAGAGAGAAAGAAGGAGCAAGGGAATTACATTACCTCAAACCACATCCTCCTCCCTCCCGCTCCCCAGACATAATAATATTGCTAATAGATCCTGACTATTTTTTATTCAATCTTGTCTCTGTAGATGGATTCTCTTGTATCTATACCCTGACATGTATTTTCTCCTCCGGAACCCTCTTTCTTGGTCACTTTCCTGACTCCTGGCTGGGATTTAGAGAAGCCCTACAGATCTTCTCTGTATCAGGGGAATGACAAACATGGATATTTTCTTTTTTTTAATATAGTTTATTGTCAAATTGGTTTACATATAACACCCACTGCTCATCCCAACAAGTGCCCTCCTCCATGCCCATCACTCCCTTCCCTTCTCCCCCAACCCTTAGTTTGTTCTCAGAATTCAAAATTCTCTCATGGTTTGCCTCCCTCCCTCTCCCCCACTATTTTCCTCCTTCTTCTCCCCCACGGTCCTCCATTAAGTTCCTCCTAATCCACCTATATGTGCAAACATGTGGTATTTGTCCTTCTCTGCTTGACTTATTTCGCTCAGCATAACACCCTCAAGTTCAATCCACATTGCTACACATGGCCAGATTTCATTCTTCCTCATTGCCATGTAGTATTCCATTGTATAGATAAACCACATCTTCGTGATTCATTCGTCAGTTGATGGACACTTAGGTTCTTTCCATGTTTTGGCTATTGTTGAGAGTGCTGCAATGAACATTGGGGTACATGTGCCCCTATGCATCAGCACTCCTGGATCCCTTGGGTAAATTCCTAGGAGTTCTACTGCAGGGTCATAGGGGAGTTCTATTGTTAATGTTTTGAGGAACCTCCATACTGTTTTCCAGAGGGGCTGCACCAGCTTACATTCCCACTGGCAGTATAGGAGGGTGGCCATTTCTCCACATCCTCACCAGCATCTAGAGTCTCTTGATTTGTTCATTTTAGCCACTCTGACCGGCATGAGGTGGTATTTCAGTGTGGTTTTGATTTGTATTTCCCTGATGATGAGGTATGCTGAGCATCGTTTCATTTGTCTGTTGGCCATCTGGATGTCCTCTTTGGAGAAGTGTCTGTTCATGTCTTCTGCCCATTTCTTCACTGGATTATTTTTTTTTTTGGGTGTGGAGTTTGATGAATTCCTTATAGATTTTGGATGCTAGCCCTTTATCTGATATGTCATTTGCCACTATCTTTTCCCATTCCGTCAGTTGCCTATTAGTTTTATGGATTGTTTCCTTGCCATGCAGAAGCTTTTTATCGTGATGAGGTCCCAGTAGTTCATTTTGCTCTTGATTCCCTTGCCTTTGGGGATGTGTCAAGTAAGGAATTGCTGCAGTTGAGGTCAAGGAGGTTTTTTCCTGCTTTGTCTTTAGTGTTTCGATGGTTTCCTGTCTCACATTCAGGTCCTTTATCCATTTTGAGTTTATTTTTGTGTATGGTGTAAGAAAATGATCTAGTTTCATTCTTCTGCATGTTGCTGTCCAGTTTTCCCAGCACCATCTGTTAAAGAGGCTGTCTTTGTTCCATTGGATACTCTTCCCCACTTTGTCAAAGATTAGTTGGCCATACATTTGAAGATGGATATTTTCAATGAGACCTAATTTTACTTCCAACCACAAAATGACATACAACTTACTAATACAATTTTAGTCACTTTTAGATTGATCTCTGATTTAGATTATCTAAGAATCTATCTCCTTCTCACATTTCCAATAATAAAACAGCTAATTAGAATAAAATATAATAAAATGTCCTGAGTCTCCTTTACCCTAGACTGAATGCTTCATATAGTATGATCACTGATGGCTAGAACATTAGAATCAATATGGTAATTAAAACTTAGAGCCATTTCATATAGTGTGTGTCAAGGTAAGAACAGTAATCAGCAGTGAATCATTGGTTCTGAATCAGAGAAAACCAAATTATAACACTGCTTAATTTTTAGTGCTTTGACTGAGCCTAAAATTAAACAATGTCATTTATGGCGAGATGATAACTAGGTTACAGTGGTTGATCACTCTTTAACATGTTAGCAGCTTTTGTTATTAGAAAAATCAAGGCACCTTAGCATTTCATAATGTATAGAATTGTCAAATTATGCTATCAAACACCTGAAACTAAGAATATTGCATGTTAACTACAATTTTAAAAAAAGAAAAATCATCTTATAGAAAATAGCACCTAAGTTCCAGAAAAGTCATGGACATAAACATCTTGGATCTACTTCTTTTATATGAACTTGCAGAGTCCTTTAAAGGAAAATGGAGGCGACTGGGTGGCTCAGTTGGTTCAGCATCTGACTTCAGCTCAGATCATTATCTCATGGTACGTGGGTTCGAGCCCCGTGTAGTGCTTTGTGTTGACGACTAGCTCAGAACCTGGAGCCTGCTTCATATTCTGTGTCTCCATCTCTCTCTGACCCTTCCCTGGTCAGGTTGTCTCTCTCTCTCTCTCTCTCTCTCAGTCTCTCTCAGAAAAAAAAAACAACCCCCCCCCAAAAAACATTAAAAGAAAATAGATTGAAATGAAGTGGAAAAATGGAAAAGTTCTGTTTAACTGTACAACTTGCCTGTTACCATAAGTAATCAAGAAAATTACATCCCTCAACAGTGACTATAATACAAAAATGAAAGAAAGATGAATAAGCCACACATTTTTAATGGCCAGAAAAAAAACACCTTAAACCTGATTTTGGGTGCAGTAAGGTCACTGTTTACTACTACACACGGTGGAAAGAAAATCCAAAGTGAAAACTTTTGGTTCTATAAAACGTGCTGTGTGGAAAACAGGTTCTTTATTGTTATTATTATTATTTTAACATTTATTTATGTTTGAGAGAAGGAGACAGAATGTGAGAGGGGGAGGGGCAGAGAGAGAAGGAGATGCGGTATCTGAAGCAGGCTCCAGGCTCTGAGCTATCAGCATAGAGCCCGAGTCGGGCTCCAAACTCACACACGAACCGTGAGATCATGACCTGAGCCAAAGTCAGATGTTTAACCA
The DNA here is from genome assembly GCF_003009895.1 of Hyaena hyaena. Classification (NCBI taxonomy): domain Eukaryota; kingdom Metazoa; phylum Chordata; class Mammalia; order Carnivora; family Hyaenidae; genus Hyaena; species Hyaena hyaena. The sequence continues at coordinate 55,647 of NW_024082143.1, read as the reverse complement.
ACTGAGCCACCCAGGCACCTCTGGAAAATAGGTTCTTGATGCATTTTGCAACAGAGAAAAAGATGATTCTCTTTTCTCACGTTTTGAGGCACATATATATATATTTTCTTGGGCTGAATATTGTCATTTTTATTTTTGTACCACTTTTAATACCTTAAGTTGAACAGTAAGCAATAATACATACAAAATGTCTATCAACTAAATCTTGGCATTTTCAAAAATAATTTAGTGTTTTAACAAAGAATAGATTTCTATGAACCACTTAAAACTTTTAAAATATAAGCAGTGAGTAAAAAAAGTAAAACATAAGCAATGAACCTACTTTATACTTATAATTTCACTACCACAGTATACAACCATTTCCTCAGGGGAAAATAATAAGCTACTTACTTTCATTTTATTATTTCACAAAGGTTTATTTTTTCCACTTACAAACTCTTGCATGATATTTTTTTTTCTCCAACTCTGATTTATTCCATAATCCTACAGCTACTCTAATATTTGCCCAGTGACAGGGTAATGTTGATCAGCATAAGTTCCAAAAAAACATCCCAGGTAACCCTTTTAATCTATTAAACTCAAAAAGAACCAAAAGTAGCCTTGAAAGATAAAAGTCAGACTCCCAGCTTTAAAAGAGCAGAACAATAACATCATTGTGGCTCTTTCCCTCTGAAACCACCTGCAAACAACAAAGAGTGAGGAACAGAAATAGATGAGAAATACCATAGTATATTTGAACAAGTCTTGCACTAAAATTGGACCAATGTACAAAAGGATGCTGGGAAAGGACACACAAAATCTATGTAAAAATACTAAAAGAAAAAGGAGGAAAGAAACATGCATAAGTAGAAGGTAGACTAAGAATGCACATGAGAAGAATTTTCCCATGATACAGGTAAACATCTTGCCAGGCTATTCTTTAGCAAATATAAATATCAGAAATGACCTCTCTGAGGCACATGGTTCGTTCAGTCTTGTCAGCCTCTGTCTTTTCATTTTGGCCTAGGTCATGGTCTCAAGGTTACTGGGATCCAACCCCACCTCCAGCTCTGGACTACTCTGAGCTGACAGCCTGGAGCTCACTTGGGATTCTCTCTCTCCTCTCCACCTCCCCCTACTTGTGCCTGAGCATGCACATGCATGCACTCTTTCAAAATAAATAACTAAACTTTTTCTTTAGAGAAATGACCTCTATGAAATGAGTTCAAAGCATATAGAAGGATCCAAGGGAGAAATAATAAGACTTAAAAGAAGCTGTTTTATTTTTTAAGCTAAAATAACTAAGGAAAGAGATGGGGAAGAAAAAATCATCATAGAATTTAAAGCCATAAGAAATGAAAACTTAAAGCAAATTACTTAGAATGGTCTGATAATGGAAAGCATGGACACTCCAGAAATAGACCCATATATATCAGTTGTTTATTGTTCAATAAAGTTGCATTTCAAATTTATAGGAAAATAGGGATTGAAAAATGGTGTTGAAAACACTGGCTAGTCATCTGGAAAAAAATGTTGTATTCTTACCTCACTCTTTATGCTATAATATATTATAGTATGTCAACTATTGAAGCATCAAAGTAAAGAAAAGCCATACATTTACCAGAATAAAAAATATTTTATTTTTTTAATGTTTATTTTGCTCTTTTTGAGAGAGAGAGAGAGCATAAGCAGGGGAGGGGCAGAGAAAGAGAGGGATACACAGGATCTGAGGCAAACTCCAGGCTCTGAGATTTCAGTACAGAGCCCATCAATGGGTGTAAATCCATAAACCATGAGATCATGACCTGAGCCAAAGTCAGACGCTTAACCAACTGAGCCACCCAGGTGCCCTCCCAAAATATTTTTAAATTATTTCGGAGGAAGATAATATACAAAACTCATAAACATTACTTTATAAAATAAACTTAAAATTTTTAACACAACAGAATAATTCCCTACAAGCCATGTCAAACAGGAAGCAACCAATTAGAAAAGAAATTTGCGGGGAACCTGGGTGTTTTATTCAGTTAAGCATGTTCCACAGGCTTGAGCCCCACCTGCTGTTAGTGGGAAGCCTGCTTCAGATCCTCTCTCTGCCCCTCCCCCCTCAAAAATAAAAATAAAACATTAAAAAAAAAGAAAATAAATTTGCAAGTAAATATGATAGCTAGTAGGATCATTTCCTTAATATATAAGCTCTTGGAGCACCTGGGAGGCTCAGTCAGTTAAGCATCTGACTTTTGCTCAGGTTATAATCTCAGGGTTCCTGAGTTTGAGCCCTGCTTTGGGCTCTCTGCTTTCTGTGCAGAGCCTGCTTTGGATCCTCCCTTTCCTTCTCTCTCTACCCCTACCCCATTCACACATGCGACCTCTCAAAAATAAACAAAAAAATATATGTATATAATATATGTATTACATATATATAAGCTTTTAATAACCTTAAGAAAAAAAAATCAACAATTCAAATACCAGAAAAATGACAAAAGTCATGACTAAATAGTCAATTTAAAAAGAAATACTAATGGGGGGCACCAGGGTGGCTCAGTTAAGCATCTGACTTTGTCTCAGGTCATGATCTTACAGTTTGTGAGTTCAAGCCCCAATTGGCTCCCTGTTGTCAGCACAGAGCCTGCTTCAGATCCTCTGTCCCTCTGCTCTGCCCCCATTCATGCTATCTTTCTCTCTCTCAAAAATAAATAAACATTAAAAATATTATTAAAAAATACTAATGTAACACTCTGTGTTAAGTAAACTAGAATTAAATTTTTTTAAAATTCTAATGTCATTTATACTCATAAAAAACTAAAAATAATCAATGTTAAAGAAATAAAACTAAAACATTGATAGATGATTTCTTTTTCCTTAGTTTGGTAAGTTGCTAACACATTGTGTCAACCAGTATATAGACTAATAGATACTTCCATATGTTCTTATGAGTATATAACCGACATAATAATAATAATGTCTTTGAGAGAAAAACTGACAACTATCAAATTTTAATGAACATCGATAGACCATCAATTCCACTTCTAGGAATCTTTCTTACAGATATGTACATCTATGTTTGCAATAATATGAACAACGGTATTCACTGCAAAATTGTAGTTTTTAAAAAAAGATTGGGAAATGATCTAAATGTCCACAAAGCCAGACATATTTGCATATACAAGTTCATATACAAATGGTAATATCTGTAATACTATCCGGCATGTTACTGCTTCTTTAAAATATATATTAGAGATTGTTTCCTTTTGGTACCTAATAGATCTGCTTTATTCATTTTAACAACTACATAAATCATCTTTTGCATTTCAGATACCTTTCTTTCTATCCATATTTTCCAAACTGTTCCATAGTACTATGTCCAAACTCTCTCCCCATCCAAAAACAAAAACAAAAACAAAAACAAAACAAAAAAAATCCTTCATTTACCCTTCATTGCTCATATATGGATATACTTCTCATGAGAGTTCACATACTTCCTCAACCACAACCCATTCTTCAACCCTCTCATCTGTTTTTATTCTCATCCTTTCAACAAAACAGCCCTAAATAAGATCATCGGTACTGTTCGTGTCACTGGACACAAATGACATTTTTTTCTCCAACCAGGGATCTTTTTTTATTTGTCTGATTTACCACTCAGTGTGCTCTCCCTGGCTTCTGTAATAGAAGACAATCTTTGTTTTTCTTCTACCTTGATAACCTTTTCTTTTTTCTACCTACTGCCTGGCCATTAGGTCTTAGAGTTCCCCAAGTCTCCGTCTTAGGTCATTTCCTGTCCTCACTTCTGCTTGCTTCCTGGGAGAAAATACACTGTGGAGATAGTTATCCCCCATAGCTTATTGAGCCTCTTTCATGTTCACACCCGTCCTTTGAGTTCCAGACTTGCCTATCCAGCTGCCTATTTGACCAGCACCTCTCCTTGACCACCATCTTTTGGAATTTTTAAAAGCACCTCAAAATTCAACATGTCCAATTAGCTCACAATTTTCTCCAAAAATCTAGGCTTCATTTCCAGTGTTCCTTATGTCACTGAATGCTACCATAATTTTTCCTGTGGCAAAAGCCAGATACTTTTCTCAGAATTATCTTTGATAGTTTTCCATGAATCTGTCACAACATCCTGCCTTTTAACCTCTTAAAAGTCTGTCAAATATGTCCACTCCTTTCCATCTCCACCACAACCATAGAATGCCATGACACCCTCATCTCTCATATGTATGATTACAGTAGCCTGCTAAGTGCTCTTCCTCCATCCACTCTCACCAGCCTCCCCAATATAATCTCACCCAGAAGCTGGTGATCTGTTCTGTATGAGCACTAGGCATGTCACTTATCTGTGTAGGAACGTTAGTGGTTTCTAATATGGAACATTTGGAATAAAGCCCAAATGCCTTATGTGGCTTATACGTCCCTCGACCCTTGTTGCACATTCTATGCTCTGACTATGAATTCCTTATTTAATTCCCTCATTGTGCCATGTTTACTCCCACTAAGTGTTTTTTCAAAAACTGTCCATCTGTTGAGAATATCCTTCTCTCTTTTCCTTGTCTAATTAATGCCTATTTATCATGTATCATATAGATACATATACATATCTCCATATCCTCAAGAACCTCTTTCTGCCATCCCTGACTAGATCAAATTCTTACTGTTAAGACATATCTCTGCTACCTAGCACCTGTCACAGTTGCAATTTTATATTGATTTATGTAATTATTTTATTAACATCTATCTCCTTCTTTAGACTGCAAGCTGAGAGTGATGCATGTTATTTTTCATTGCGAAGAGTGTTTCCCAGTACAGAGTATTTCCTGGTACATGGTAAATGATCAATAAATAACTATTCAATGAATTAGTTATACACAATAAAGCAGCAGCCACTATAATTCAGTTCTACTGAACTGGAGAAAGAATGAGATTCACAAAAATAGTGAGGTCTTTCTGGGTATGAGGAACAATGTCTCTGAAGAAGTCAGAGATTTCTTGAATATTTCAAGGATGAGTGACCAGAAAAAAGAAAAGGGCCAATATTTGATATATGGATATTTGCAGATATCAACTTGAAATAGGAAAATGAGTTTTAGTTTGTTGAGTAAGAGGTTGTGGTGACATTTACCAAAGCTGATACTTTCAGAGATAAATACTCCTGGCTGCTTCATAGGAACTGCTCAAGCTGCAAGCCAGGATTTCTAACTCTGATTACAAGGTGCCTACCTCTCAGTCTGAATTGCAAGTCCTGGCTAGCTCTTCTGTAATTCATTCAGCATGCCTTCATTTCCATTCTTTTCAGACACATTTCACAGTTTACTTACTTTCTTCTCTGTTCTTAGAGTCCTAAGAGGCTCACTCAGAATGTTTCACCTCCACCCCTCACTACCACTCTTAATTCTTCCAACCTGTAGGCACAACACAGACTAGCATTCAATCTTCATTAGGAATACATAGGACAGGCAAGTGGAGATGTCTAGCAGAATGGATATGACATTCACCAGCAGGAAGATTTATTTGATAACTGAAATTGTGGAAAGGGCTGAGTTTGCCAAAAGTACAGAACAAAATCAGAGGTCAGAGAACTCAACTTCAGGAAATAACTACTTTCACGGATCAAGTAGAAGATAAATGGCCATTATCTGTTAAGTTCATTCTCCACATAGAGAGCAAACAAGTCAGTTTCTGAAGAGAATTCAATTCATCAAATATTTTGAGTCCCTACTATGTAACTGATAAGGACTGCTCATATTAAAAAAGGTAAGAATAAGTCATAGCCATTCAATCTTGGGTGTTTTTAAGTTGAACTCCTTGGGAAATAGACTCTGAGATGGAGATTCATATGGAGAAAATCTACTGGGGAGTGTTATTTAGGACAATACCCATAAAAAAGCAAGGGAAACTTAACTATAATATAATTCCAGTTGATCACATGAGTAGTTCTGGAGTGGAGATGGCCCTTCAGAGGTGCCGTCAACGGAGACAGGGGAATCCGGCCTTTGGACCCCCACATTGCTCCATCATAGGATATGGACTATAGTTAATGAGGTGGAACCTTTGAGGAGTAGTTTCATGAGCTGAAGGGAATTCCCAGAGAGAGACTTTTGCTGTGAGCCACCAGCAGCTGACACTGAGCAGCTGGGAGAATAAATCCTTCAGTCTTTAAAGTGTGGGTCTACACAGTGCATCTCAGCATCCACTCCAGAGAAATATTCAATGGCATCTTTTCTTTTATTTTCTTTTTTGTCAGGGAACAACTGAAGCCCTTTATCATAGTAGAGGTTGTGTTTTTTTCTTAATAGAATTATTTAATATAATCCATATACCATACAATTCTCCATTTTAAAATGTACAATTCAATGGCTTTTGCTTTTTGATGGTGTCCTTTCAAGCACATGAGTTTTTAATTTTAATGGTGTTCAGTTGATTTATTTTTTCTTTTGTGCTTGTGTTTAGGTATCTAAGAAACTATTACCTAATTAAAGATCACAAAGATTCAATAGCATCTTTTTAAATAGAGATATAAGTTGGTAGAGAGGGAAAGTGTAGCTAGTAGTAAGATGCAGTCTAGATGGAGAAAACCCAAAATTTCACTTGGGAAGTTTAACCTCAATTCAAATCATTTAAACATGCTTTTGATTTTATGGCCACAAGGGCTCATTTTTATTAAGTTTATTTGTTTATTTTTGAGAGAGAGAGAGAGAGAGCATAAGTGGGACAAGAGCAGAGAGAGGGGCAACAGAGGATCCGAAATGGGCTCTGTACTGACAGCAGAGAGCTCATGTGGGACTTGAACTAATGAACCATGAGATCATGACCTGAGCCAAAGGCAGACGCTCAACCAACTGAACCATCCACACACCCCACAAGAGCTCATTATTAAAAGAGATACATATAACTCATGAAACATTTTAAAAATGGGTCCATGATTAAAATGGTCAATGATTAGAAGAGATCAGATGGAAGATGCAATACATTGGGACTAGAAATTGATAAAGATATAAAAACTAGAACATGAGCTTGATCCTGTCAGATACATAGGATCTAGAATATGGAGAGAAAAAAGAAGCTTTTTCTAAATTAGATGAATAGTCAGAAAAAGAAAAATCACAGAGGAGAGAATGGTCATATCAGCCAGGTGGAAATAGCAATGCTAGATCAGGAGGTGGGAGACGAGAGATACTACAAAACCTATAAATAGGTTTACAACACAGAGTGCAAGAGTAAAAAAAAAAAAAAAACAAAACAAAAAAAACAAAAAACTTACATATTGTTCAGGCAGACCTCAGAACTAAAATTAATACACAGGACAAGACATGGTGACAACAGTCTCTGATAGCTCCTTGAGAATCAGTGAGAATTGTGTGTAGTTCTAGGAAACCTATCCGTTTACCACGATCGAGGGGGTCGGGGGGAGGTCTGTATCTAAGACTAAAGGAAGCATAATACAGCTCTCCAAGGTGACAAGAGTAGCAAGAAATATGTGGATTAGAAATCAGAGCATCATCCTCAATCCTCAAAGGAAACAATGGTATCATGCAAAATAATTGGCTGGGGTATAGCATGAGGTGGAAACGGAAACCCAGTCCAAAGTGCAGTGCTGTGATGCAAGGGGTAATTCAGAAAATGTAGAGGGTTTGGCTAGGTGCCCCAGGTCTTTGGGTCTGGTAGGCAATAGGACTTAATTCTTTTTGTAAATCTCAGCTTTATTGAGGTATAATAGACAAATAAAATTGTAAGATATTTAAAGTGTACATAATGGTGATTTGACACACAAAATAGGACTTAATCTTAAACCCCATCTGATGATGGTGCTGAAGCTGCTGATAGACCTACAGGCCACATCAGTCCTGTATAATATGTGGAATAGCCTTCATCCCACTGATGGATAGACACAGTCCAGGGGCTGGACAAAAGATCAACAGGAGAAAAACCTCCCAGGTACCATTAGCACAAAGTGAGAAAGGGTTAGATGGGGCCATATCCTGGAGGATTTTGAAAAGTAGGCCAAGAAATTCTGACTTGACTCAGGACTAAGAGTCATTATATGTTAATAATCCTAACAGCACTGTGGTACCTTAACAATATGATGGAAGCAGCATCCAATAAGATTAATTTCAGAGTTTCATTCCACTATTTCCCATTTTAATTATCTACTCTTAAGCACTCTTTAAAGTGAAAATACCCATCCCCTTAGCTATGGCGCCTATGCATATTCTCCTACCATGTTCCTTTTTTGTTCTGTGTTTCTTCAGAAGCACAGTGGCCTATCTAATTTAGAGAAAACCACCCAGCTGCAAACCCCTAGAGGGTATTTCTTACTTAAAGAACTCAGTTTCACCAAAACCACAATGATGTTGGAGAATTCATTTGACTCAAAGTCCCCAGAGTATCATACTGATCTCTTTGTTGCAGCTAGTTGCAGCTTTGTATGAGATGTATTAAGGAGCTTTAAAAGTTCAACAGTTATGCCCATCACCAGTATTTTCTCTAATATCTGCACAGCATATCTGCCGACTACTCAGTGAAAGCACTTCTGGGGCTGACATCAGCAATGGTGACATCTCTGGCTAAGTTAAAATTCTAGATTTATTTTTCTCCCAAATACGCGCCACCCCAAGTCTTCACTGTCTCAGTAAATGATACCATTCTTCACCTGTTAAGCAGGACAAAAATGTAGAAACCATCTATGACTACTTGTCACCTCTGTCATCTCACACCAAATCAAGTTCTTGTTGGTTCTTTTTAAAAATATCTTAAATCTGATGACTTTTATTACCATTATCTCTACTACCCTACTTAAATTCCATCATCTTTCCATGGTTCCTGAAATAGCTTGCAAAACATGACCCCTTGATTCTAGTCTTGACCCCTGGGTAGACACTTCTGGTAGTTTATGCAATATCCATTACCCCCTTCTTTCTTACTAATAGAACTCTGATTTTGTTCAGCAATACAGAGTAAGCAGCTCAATACCCACCTTCTAAGGTGCTCTCATAATTAAAGGTAACCATTTGACCCAGTTCTGGCCAAAGAGAAATAGTCAGAATAATCCTGAGTAGAACTTCCAGAAGAGCTTTCCAGAAAGTACAGTCTAATAACCACATACTTTCAGCCCTTTGATCTCCTCTTCATTCCAGTACTGTAGTCATGATACTGAAATAGTCATATTGCAACCAAGAGATAAAAGCCACATACTAAGCAGGGGGCAAAGGAAAGTGGAAGAAGCCAGGATCCTTATGTATAGCACTGATACAGATTTGGATTGACAATGTACTGTCAGTATTCTTATTGTGTGAGAAAAAACTCTGGTTTATTGTAGGCACTGTTTGTAGGGTTCTCTGTTGTTTTCATTTGAATGCATTCTTCACAGATAACCCCATTTAGTTAAAGTTTCTACATAATAGCCAATGTGAGCTTTGCAAACACTGTCTTCCCATCAAAGTCAGAAAAAATCAAAACTTCTTATGTGGCCTGAAAGACCCTGTGTGACCTGTCTGCTACCTAGCTTTCTGAGTTCATCTTCTACCACTCATCACTTTTGCACAATAGCCTTTCTGCCAGTTAAACAATGTATAGGAATACCTTGTTTCATTGCACTTCACAGATACTGTGTTTTTTACAAATTGAAGTTCTGTGGTAACCCTGAGTTGAGCAGGTCTATCAGCACCATTTTTCCAATGGCATTTGCCCACTTCCTGTCTCTGTGTCACATTTGGTAATTCTTGTAATATTTCAAACTTTTTCATTGTTCGTATATTTGTTATGGTGATCTGTGAGCGGTGATCTCCGATGTTACTATTGTAGTTGTTTGGGGGCACCACGAATCACACCCATGTAAGATGGCAAACTTAAGTGATAAATGTGTGTGTTCTGACTGCTCCAGCAACTAGCTATTCCTCCATGTTTCTTTCCCTCTCCTCAGGCTTCCCTATTCCCTGAGACATGGCAATATTGAAATTAGGCCAATTAATAACCCTCCAGTGGCCTCTAAGTGTTTAAGTGAAATGAATAGTCACACATCTCCTATTTTCAATCAAAAGCTAGAAATGATTAAGCTAAGTGAGGAAGGCATGTCAAAAGCCAATATAGGTGGAAAGTTAGGCCTCTTATATCAGTTAGCCAAGTTGAGTGCAAAGGAAAAGTTCTTAAAGGAAATTAAAAGTGCTACTCCAGTGAATACACAAATGATAAGAAAGTAAAACACTCTTATTGCTGATATAGAGAAAGTGTGAGTAGTCTGGATAGAAGATCAAACCAGCCAAACATTCTCTTAAGCAAAGCCTAATTCAGAGCGAGGTCATAATTCACTTCAATTCTCTGAGGACTGAGAAAGATAAGGAAGCTGCAGAAGAAAAATTTGAGGCTATCAGAGGTTGGTTCATGAAGTTTAAGGAAAGAAGCCATCTCCATCACATAAAAGTACAAGATGAAGCAATAAGTGCTCATATAGAAAGTACAGCAAGTTATCCAGAAGATCCAGCTAAAATAATTCATGAAGGTGGCTACAATAAACAACACACTTTCAATGTAGATAAAACAGCCTTTTACTGGAAGAAGGTGCCATCTAGTACTTTCATAGCCAGAGAGGAGGAATCAATGCCTGGCTTCAAAGGTTCAAAGGTCAGGCTGACTTTCTTGTTAGGAACTAATGCAGCTGACTTCAAGTTGAAGCCAATGTTCATTTTATCATTCCAAAAATCCTAGGGCTCTTAAAAACTATGCAAAATCTACTCTGCCTATTCTCTATAAATGGAACAATAAATCTTGGATAAAGTAGATCCATTTACAACATGGTTTTCTGAATATTTTAAGCCCACTGTTGAGACCCACTTCTCAGAAATAAAGCTTCCTTTCAAAATATAACTGTTTATTGACAATGTATCTGGTTACCTAAGAGCTCTAATGGAGATGGACAATAAGATTATGCTGTTTCCATGCCTACTAACACAACATCCAGTCTGCAGTCCATAGATCAAGGAGTAATTCTGACTTTCAAATCTTATTATTTAAGAAATATATTTCATAAGGCTATAGATCTCATAGTAGTGATTCCTCTAATGGATCTGGGCAACATAAATTAAAAACCTTCTAAAAATGGTTCACCATTCTAGATGTCATTATGAACATTTGTGATTCACAGGAAGAGGTCAAAATGCCAACACTCACATTTTGGAAGAAGTTGATTCTGAACCCTCATGGATGACTTTGAGGAGTTGAAGACTTCAGTGGAGGAACTAACTGCAGACGTGCTGGAAATAGCAAGAGAACTAGAATTAGAAGTAGAACCTGAAGGTGGAACTGAATTGCTGTAATCTCTTGGTAAAACTTTAACAGATGAGGAGTTGCTTCTTATGGACGATCAAAGAAAGTCGTTTTTTGAGATGGAATCTACCCCTCCTGAGGATGCTGTGAAGACTACTGAAATAACAACAAAGGATTTAAAATATTATACAGATTTAGGCTGATAAAGTAGTTGCAGGACTTGAAAGGATCAACTTCAATTTTGAAAGAAGTTCTCCTGTGGGTAAAATAGTATCAAATAGCATTACATGCTCCAGAGAAATTGTGCATGAAAAGAGGAGTTAATCAATGTGGCAAACTTCATTGTTGTCTTATATTAAGAAATTGCCATAACCACCTCAACTTTCAGCAGCGACTAGCCTGATCAGTCAGCAGCCATCAACACTGAGGCAAGACCCTTCACCAGCAAAAGGATTATGACTCACTGAAAACTCAGATGATGGTTAGCATTTTCAGCAATTAAGTATTTTTAATTAAGGTATGCATATTGTTTCTTTTTTCTAAAACATAATGCTATTACCCAATAGACTACTGTATAGTGTAAACATAACTTATTTGTGCACTGATAAAACAAAAAAAATCATTTGACTCACATTTTTGCAATATTCCAGCTATCCAATATCTTAACATATTTAATTATAAGAAATGCAGGACATCTCTGCAGGACTTCATGCATTTAGCCTCCTATCCCAATCTCTCCACCATTTTTGTCAAGATAGGCCTACACTACCAGGGACTTAATCTTTGGTAGAATTAACATTTATCCCAAACTCTATGTGGACTCTGTCCACCAACAGTGCAGCGAACAGCATGAAATTGCATCCATAGGATGATTTACAGTGTCAGTACATTTGTTATCTACATGGAACTCCAGACTACAAAATCATTATCTAGTTAAATTAAAGGGTGAGAGCACAAAAGCCTTCCTAATTCAGGTCTCAATAATCCCAGCAATGAAGAGAGCAATGGCAGTCCATTAATTATCTTACCAGGAAAACACACACACACACACACACACACACACACACACACACACATGCACACAACCCTTAGGTCCTTGGCTCCTCTGTTGGGATAGCCCTAAAGGCCTCAGTATATTGTTGGGGGCTTATAATTTTTGCTTCTTACTATGGGAAATATTTTATTTCCAAAACAACCCATCAACATGTGAATAATTAAATTATCATATGAAAAATTTCTTTGAAAATAGTTTTGTTGCCTATTACAATAGAAGGGACATTTCCTCAGATATGGAAACTCTGAAAGCCCTGCTTTAAAATATTAAACAATATTAAGTTTTAGAAACTTAAAACCTGAATCTTTAAAAATCTACATGCACATGAATTTATATGTTTATAGTCACCAAGCATGTATATATACAAAGGAGTTAGGCTCGTGACTTATTTCTTTCATCATAAGATCTTAAAGAGATGTAATATATTGTCCTGTTAAAAATTATAAACACAGTTTTCTTAAGGAAATCTATAAAAGTCTGATCAAGTGTTCAGAAAGAAGAAACAAAATTAAATTAATGCATTTAAAGGGAGGACTTTAGGGGAATTTTAGTGGCTCAATTGGTTAAGCGTCCGACTCTTGGTTTTAGCTCACTTCATGATCTCACCACTCCTGGGTTCAAGCTCCTCATCGGGGCTCTACGCTGGCAGTGTGGAGCCAGCTTAGGATTCTCTCTTCTCTTTCCCTCTCTCTGCCTTTTCCCCACCCTTTCTGTCTCAAAACAAGTAAACATTTTTAAAAAACAAAAAAAGGGAGAACTTTAAGTTATAATTTATTTAAAACTTAACACTTAGAAAACTCTAATTCTTTGAGAAATTTCATTTTAAAACCTTTCTACTATATTCTGATGAAGTAAAGCAATGCAAAGCCAAGGAAATTGCAGAAATTTTTACTAGTATACACTGACAAAAGTAAAGAAAAACTTTTTAAATATATACCAGGATGATAACAGCTTACTTGTGAAAGCTGCCAAACAAATTTCTCTTCAGTGTTAGTTTTCAAAAACCTCTAGAGACATCAAGCAGAGAAAATCTTTTAAAATTAAACACAATACACATCTAAGAACCATTTGTGATGTGTCATTTATGGCCCTTAAAAATAAAAGAGAATGAATGTGCCAGTTGTGCTGAAAGAATCTGGTAAAATAATCCTTCATGGGAGTTATCACCTACAGTTACCTGGAAGACCTATATTTTCAGGAGAGATTTTCTGGAAAATGAACATGAATACACTATGCTTCTGGAGTCAAACAGCTTCTAGCAACCAATTTTACATAACAGGTTTAACCTATCCATGTTTGTTTGTGATTTAGCACACAGGCCAGTTCCGAGTGAAATGGATGATTTTTAAATGCTTTTGGAAGAATTTGCTGGCAATACTTTAAAAATCTTTGAAAAGAGTAATTGCTAATTCCAGCTACCTTCCCCAGGATCATCATAATCTTAAGCTATTCCTATGGGAAGTACCTAGAACAGTGCCTAGGACAGAAGAGATACTCAATAAATATGTTTTCTTCTTTCCCTTACCCCTATTCCTTCCATACTACATGCTATGCAGTGGTTTCCCTGTGGTGTTTCAGGAGCCCCCTCCAGTGACAGAGCAAGAGGAAGGGGGAGGTCAAGCATGCTGGCCTTCTGCATAAGCAGTTTCATTTATATCTGCTTCAGATATTGACATCCAGTTAAGAGTTTGTTTGAATAAAGGGTTCTAATTGAACTGCTAGGAGAAAACGATTATCTCTCTCCTTCAGAAGTGAAATTCTGTCCTAAGCTTTCTCTTTCCAGAGTGATCCCATGTCCTCATATAGCTTCAACTGCCCTCTATACAATGATGCCCACATCACTATTCCAACTCATTATCCCCAGTACCCAACCACCCACAAAGTCCTGTGAATCTTAAATATCTCTTGCTCTACTTCATTCCTGCCACCACTGCTTTCATTCAGGTCCAGATTACTTTTGTGTGTATTAGTGGAATAAAGAATTAATTCCAGCAGTGATATGTAGGCTCTACTGGGAGGTACATGAGGTGATGAAGACTTAAATCAGAAGTAGCAATAGGAAGGAAGGCCCGAATATGAAAGGTACCACACAGGAAGATCCAGAAGATTTATTTACACACCAGTCATGAGGGGAAGAGAGAGAGCAAGGAGACTAAGTGACTCTAAATTTCCAGACTAAGTAAATTAGAATATGTGTACAGAGATGAGGTTGTAGAAGAAAGTAGAGTCATCAAAGAAGATGCAGTAAATTGACTTGAAAGTGTAAGAAGAACCAGAATTTCACAGCACTAAGGATTAAAATATCAATAGATATTATTATAAAGAATATATAATTTGTAATTAAGTTTATTATTATTAATAATTGTATTAATCATAGTAACTATTATTTTTCCTACAAAGAAATAAGGGCCATGAGGAAATAATAACATGAAATGAGGGAGACATTAGAAAGACATGAATACATGGCAAGCTGGGTGGCTCAGTCAGTTAAGCATCTGACTTCAACTCAGGTCATGACCTCAAAGTTCATGAGTTTGAGCCCTGCATCACGCTCTATGCTGACAGCTCAAAACCTGGAGCCAATTTCAGATTCTGTGTCTCCCTGTCTCTCTGCCTCTCCTCTGCTTGCTCTCTGTTTCTCTCTCAAAAATAAATAAACATTAAAAAATGTTTTTTAATTTAAAAAGAGAAAGACATGAATACAGAAAACTGGCCACAGGATTTGCCAATGAGGAGACCATCAGTGACCCCCACAGGGAAGTGGGAATGGAAGCCAGTCTACAAGGAACTGACCTCATGAGTCAGTGATGAGAAATACAGCAGTAATAGATTTTAAGAAGTCTTGCAGAGAAAGGAAGATTGGGCAAGGAAAATATTAGGATAAGATGACTGCTTAAAGGGAATATTATGAGCCATGTAAAGTTTGCAACCATTTTGGAGACAGAGTAGAAAAGAACCATTTATTTTGCAAAGCAAGAATTTTTGCCTCCAGTGTTTCCTTTATAAATAAGTCACAATAGGAGAGAGCAGGCTTTTGTATCCAAGAAGATATGTAAGGAAATCTGCACTGATGTGACATACACCATATTCTTAGCTTTAACAATCTGTCTCTGAGTCACTGGCCAAGAGGGCAAGGGCAGGGATATGGCAAAGATATCTATTGCTTTACTAAACAACACAAATAATGTCACAGGTCTGCTACCTTTCAAGGTAGTCTTTCCCTTCATGCTTTTAATTTAACATTTTAACATCTTTTTCAAAAAACAGATTCTATAAGAAGTTATTGGATGATACAAAATATTTAGAATATGACCTATAGTAAATCAAAAGTCAGCCAAACTTTAATCACCAAAATATCCAGATGACTGACAGCACATCTGCCATTGAGCATTCATGAAGTTATCTCCATAAAAGAATTCACACTCTTAAACTCAGCAGCAGTCAAAACGAAATTAGAATAAAGGGTAATAATCCCAAACACATGCAGTTTACTGACTGGCCCTCACCATATCATAAATAGAGAGTGCTTGAAACCTGCCCTTCGGTTCTCAATAATAGCCTGCCAAGAGCTTCTAAAGCAAGTAGGAAGGAATGGGGGAGTGAATTTGTGATCTGAGGAGGAGATACCATATATTTGGAAAATTCCATTTAAATAACCCAATTTTGACAAACCCCCTTCCTAGATACCCATTCTAGGAGTCTGAAAAGCAGTAATTAGAATGGGTGGGCTGAGAAAGTCAACTAAACACAGATTGACAGATAGGCCTACCCAAAGAGGCATCCCATGAACTTCATTATTCCAACAAGAATGTCTTTATTTACATAGCAAAGTGGATATATTGTGTTCAGCAAAGCTTTTCAATAACCAGAAACATGCTGCTAAAAGAATTGCCCACCACCACCGAGAACTTCTAATGTAAAGATACAAAAACCAGTGTGTCAATTACATTCGTAATCCCCACAGAAAACAGTGAAATAGCTTTCTTCATGAGACTTGCAAATCACAACCATAGCAACTTAACATGTGCAGTCCCATATGGGTCCACTGCTTCCCAAAATGAGGCCAAGAACTCTGGAATTCAAACTCTTACATCAGAATTAAAGAAAAACTGGACATGAAATAGTTTGTATCAAAGTTAAATTTTAGAAATCCTAAAAGTAAATTTCAGGTAATAATCATGTATATTTCTGCATCTTGTTATATTGTTTATATGGATGCAGTCAGAATTTTCTGGCCTGTTATAAATCCCCACAATGATCAAAGGGGCTCACTTAGATTGAGAATGGGCATTGCAAGGATGTATGTGGTTGTGTGGTGGTTTGTGGGTTTTATTTGGGATTTTTTTTTCTGATTCTGAATTAAAGAGAATTTTCAAAAGAAAAATTTTTTTGCTATAAACAGTCACTAAATAAGACTAACACCGGCCATGGAAAAGGGCTATTTCCAATGGTCTGCCAGTTTGAAGCACATACCCGGAATAAATCAAAAAGTGATGATGGACTACCTGAAGCCAAAAATGTAGGATTGGGTCCCTGGTAATTAAGACACTTGATGGGTCTTTGTTTCCTCATATATCATAAAAGACTGAACTAGATAGATAGATTCAAATCCTGGTGCTATCTCTTAATTTCTCTACTTTTTAAAAAATTTCGGGGAATGAAATCTGGCTATGTGTAGCAACATGGATGGACCTTGAAGGTGTTATGCTGAACGAAATAAGTCAGGCAGAGAAGGACAAATACCATATGTTTGCACGTATAGGAGGATTAGGAGGAACTTAACGGAGGACCGTGGGGGAGAAGAAGCGGGGAAAATAGTGGGGGAGAGGGAGAGAGGCAAACCATGAGAGACTCTTGAATACTGAGAACAAACTGAGGACTGATGGGTGTGGGGGGTAAGAGAGGTGATGGGCATGGAGGAGGGCACTTGTGGGGATGAGCACTGGGTGTTATATGGAAACCAAGTTGACAATAAACTATTTGTAAAAAAATAAAATAAAATTAAAAAATTTCTATAATTTTAAACAAATTACTTAACTTCTCTATACCTGTTTCCTCATCTGAGGAAATTGAGGGATAATTCAGGCATAATTAATGTTGCTTACCTCATAGAATGAATTAATACATGAAAGCAACTAAAACAGTACCTGTCTGGTAGTAATTGCTCAATAAATGCTCTCTCTAGTGATCAGGAGAACACTTTAAAACACCTCCCAGCTCCCAGACCTGTAACTGCATGAAAACTGTGCCAATGTACTGTGCTGGCTTTACATAAGCATTAAATATAAGTTTGAAAAGGAAATAATTCTAATGAAATACCACTTTCTAAATATTTAGTGCCAACTTATTGGAAAAAACAAATAAATTAGAATATTTATGAGTATTTTAAAGCAGTACCTTCTGATCATAATTATACTCTTAATTTAAAAAATGCTATTTCCATTAGAAAAAAATAGAGCTATATTTGGGGTTTACTTTTTTTCCTTATCATCTACCCTTTTGTGGTTTCTGTTTCTTTTCTGAGTTTCCATAACTGAAACTACTAGAGTGATTCAAAAAGGCATGAATTTGGAACATCCTATAAATGATTACTAATGAAATAAGAATGTCTATAAAAGAATTAGGGAAAAGAACCTAGCAGCTGAGCCTCTTTTAAGGGCCCCAATACTTTTAGAGAAAAAAAAAGAAACATTTTATACATTTCAAATTAATCCACACATTCATTTATTTAAAAAAATCTATTGAAAATGTTGTGCACTGTTCTAGAAACCACAGATACCTATGTAAATACGTAGTTCCTTTCCTTAGAGAGTTTATACCTTACTGGAAGGACAGTCTCATAAACCAGCGATTACAATACATTATGAAACCAGAAGTATTAGAAGTATGTAAAATATATAATGGGAACATACAAGAAAAGGGACCAATGTCTTTCTGGAGGTGTCAGGTAAAAATTCACAGAGGAAAAAAAGATAAATAGAAAAGAGATTTCTCTCAGTCTGGGAAGGATGAAAGGGCATTCCAGGCAAAGGGAATGACATCTGCCCAAATCTGGAGGCATGAAAATGCCTGCTTGACATGCTTCAAAGAGATTGATAATGCTAAAGGGTGAAATATGAGATGGAGATTCAGAGCTAGGAGAGAAAACTGGAGCAGTTGATAGGAAACAGATCAGTCATGCCTGGCTACAGAATTCAGGCTTTATTCTACAAGTGATTAAAAAGGACTATGACAAAGGAACAAGCTAATGTCAAGTTTGGAAAAGTCACTCTATCCCCAAAACATAGCCTGGGTCAGAGGAGAAGCAGAGTAAGAACCCCAGGCTATAGATGACGAGTGCCAAAAATAAAGCAGTAGTCACAATAAACAGAAATGTGGGTATGCTCAAATACATATTTAGGAGCACAAACATACAGATTTTGATAATTGATAGGGTAAAGCATGAGAAAGAGGTAAGAATAATGCCAAAATTTTTATCTTGATTAAAACTGATGAAAGATCAGGGCAGAAATAGATTTGTGACTTCAGGTTAGGACGCATGAGGTATCTGTGAAATTTGCAGGTGCAGATGTTGGATCTGGAGGTCAGAAGAGAAATTTGGGCTAAGGATAGAGATTTGGATATGAAGAGGACAGAAGATGCAATTCAAGCAATGGACATGAATGAGTTCGCCCAGCTAGAGGGTAGATGAGAGAAGAAAGGACCAAGAAGTCTGTCATATGAGAGGCGAGCAAAGTCAGCAGAATTCCTAAGGATAGGCTGGAAGCCAAAGAGACCACAGAGAGTGGGAGTGAATGGTTGTTGGTACCAAATGTTGCTGCCAGGACATGAAAATACACACAGAAATAAAAAGTCTACCAGATTGAATAACAAGGAGACATTACTGACTTTAAGAGGACTGGGGAGGGAGAGAGCTGTGTTTTGTGGGTTGAGGATTAAGTAGAATGTGAGCAAATGAGAGTAGGCAGGCCCAACTCTTTCTGGATGAATACACATGTGGCTTATCTTATGCAACATGGCAAATACATAATCACACTTTTAGCCCACTTGTTAAAACCATGCTAGTCTTGAGTAGATGTTTATGGTAACCTACTATCAATCTAGTATGATGTTAAACATGACAAGAAGCCCCGTTTGTCCCGTAAGGACCTTTCCATCAACTGACTAATGCCTGAAAATCTGATAGAGCAGAAAGCCTGCCTTTCATGCAGAAAGAGCTTATAATATAAATTCCTTTAGAAGAGGTAAAACATGGACGAATTTCAATTTGAGCTGAACATTACCTTTGCTAACCTTTCTCTGAGGGGAGGTTTGGGCAGGGCAAGGGGCCAGGAAGTGTCTGAGAGCTTTGATAGAGAGAACAGGAAAGAAGGCCCAAAGGTACTGAAAACAAATTTTTCCTGGTCCAAAATTGTGTTTAGTGCTACTCCTGTCTTCCATAGTTTAAGAGGTCACATTGTCATAAACACAAAGACTCAGATTCCTAACCACTGGGAGAAGAATTCTTTCCCCTGGTTGCCAAAGGAGAGAATTACACTGATTAGTAATTTCACATTGTCTAAATTCTAGATAGCTTTAAATAAAAAGTCTACCCTTATCCTCCAACCCACATACTCATTTTCAGCTTCTACCTAATAATCTTGACACATTTCATTTGGTTTTAAGGTTTTTTTTTATAACTCTTTAGCATTAGTTAATTTTTTAATTGCCAAGAAAGGTTTTTTAAATCTATTATGGGTATTATGATATGGAACTATTAAACTTGAACATATATGCTGACTTTCAGATATTTTTGAAACCTGTCAGAAAGTCTTAACTTTTTAAAATACTCTGATACTTTCATGAACCTTCTAAAAAACCACTCATCAGAGCCATTTAGAAAGAAATATGACATTAAAAGGAGGTAAATTTTCCATATATTATACTGTGATTTAGTAGTGCCCTCCCATTAAATCTAAATCTGTCTTCTAACCAGTGTGAAGTAGTCATGGTTTATTTGAGCCTGATGGCAAAGGTCTATTAAAACAATAACTTGAAAATAGTCTTCATAGCTAACGTGTCACTCATTGAAGAGATTAGGACAGGAATTCCATGGAAGGCTGTGGGTCCATCTCTATCAATGTTATCAAGGAAATAACAACCAAAGGAACTTAAGATGCCTGACTCTTCATGCACAGAGAACCTCACTCTCAGAGGTTCTGAGAACTAAGGAAGCCTGGGAAACAGACCATGGAAGAGAAATTCTCAAATCCTATACCTGCCACCAGCCATGAACCATCTTCACAGACTAGCTCTGGATTTAAGAAAAGAAATTATTTGGGGCGCCTGGGTGGCTCAGTCGGTTAAACATCTGACTTCAGCTCAGGTCATGATCTCACGGTTTGTGGGTTGGAGCCCCACATCAGGCTCTGTGCTGACAGCTAGCTCAGAGCCTGGAGCCTGTTTCAGATTCTGTATCTCCCTCTCTCTCTGACCCTCCCCTGCTCATGCTGTCTCTTTCTCAGAAATAAATTAAAGAAAAAGAAAGAAATGTTTGTAGTTGGATAAAGGGGAAAAAGGATATTTAAAATAATATCTGACAGAGTTGCTTATAATACAGCTTGCTAGCAATCTAGACATTCTGAAGATAAATTCATACCCCCCAAGTCATAACCATTACATTAGTTCAAGCCCAGGAAGACACAAGCTATAAGGAGGGTTTTCCCTATAACCACATCTTCCAAATTCTTTGCAAGATTAAGGCTTTTAGTGCTTGAGTCCACCAGCTACTTTCACCAGAGGCCCTCCTTTTTTACTGCTGTACACCTATTTTTAAACATTTTAAAATGTTTATTTTTGAGAGAGAGGGAGAGTGGGGGGGGCAGAGAGAGAGAAGGTCAGAGGATCTGAAGCAGGCTCTGTGCTGATGAGACAGAGAGAAAGAGAGAAAGAGAGAGAGAGGGAGAGAGAAAGACAGACAGAGAGAGAGAGAGAACCCCATGTGGGGCTCCCACTCACAAACCATGGGATCATGACCTGAGCCAAAGTTGGGCACTTAACTAAGTCACCCAGGTGCCCCTGCTGTTCATCTATTTTATCACCAGAGTTCTCAGAGGCAAGTTCTATCCTCACTATCTTCTTTTTGTCAATACAAGTATGTTCCCCAATTCATTGCCTCCACACTCCCAGAAACTGCTCTCAATCAAACACCTGATCACCATCCATTTGGTAAATCCATCTCTATTTCTGTCTTTGCCTTTCTTGGTCTTCTGCAGCATTTATCAACGTTGATGTTCTCTTCCATTGCTCTCCAGAGCCCTATTTGCTTTTGCTTCTCCTCCTCCTTCTCTGATCATTTTCATTCCTAACTGACCTCTACCTCTATTCCTAGCAGTTCTTATGTTTACATAGTGAGTATTCTTCTCCATCCACACCACCTCCTCTCCCTTCATGATCTCAGTCACCGCCTATACAGGACACGAGTTTCAAATCTTCATCTCCAGCCACAGTCTCTCTCAAGATCCAGACACACAGGTCCTTTATGTTTCACAGGCTCTTCTCACATACTGTGACTGAAACTTATTTTGGTTTTGATCCACCCCACCCCTCTTCAAAACCTATTATTTTTCTTTTCTCAATTAATGGTGATACTCCACATGTAAAATCCTGGGAATATTTTGTGCTTCCTCCCTTTCTCTCACCCCTGACATCCCAATGAGTCACCAGAACTCATTAGTTCTGTCACAGAAAAACATCACAAGTCAAATCTCTCCTGTAACACTTGTCCCTGCCTTACACCAACCACTCCTTGTCTGTCAAATGGATTAATGAAATAACCTCTTAACCGGTCTTCTGCCTGAAGATCCTAAAAGCAACGGTTGGTCCTCTCACTCCCCAGTATAAAGATCCCCACTGGTGCACCTCAGCTGCCTTCAGATGGTTCACGCCTCTCAGTCTTAACTGATGAAGCTCCTCTCACAAAGTATCTACATGTACTATATAGGCCTTCTCATTTTTTCCCTTTGAAATCTTAAATACATTTCCTAACTGAATGACCAATACTTACTAACTATCCAACTTATTCACACCTTAGCACAGTGTATCTAATTCTTTCTATCACTGAAAGCTCCAGTTTCTACATAACACCTCTTGCCCATTTACTTTCAATCTATTAGCTGCCTTTTGAGCTAAAATCTCATTCCTAGATGCCTTCAGTTAAGTCCACAACATTTCCTCATCTCTCTTGCCCTCCTGGCCTTCTTATTTATTTCATAAAACCCAACTTTGGATCAATCCAAACAAAATATACGAATCCTTTGTTCTTATGCCCTAGAGGTAATCACCTTTATCAGTTCTGTTCTCAGAAATCCATTAGATTTTATGGAAATAGCTTATAATAGCAGTAGGTGTCATTCTATTCCATGAGAAATTAATGAAATGGATGATAACTCAGAATATTCTCTGATGCTGCCACAAGAGTTAGAGCTTTTTGGTGAGAAAAAAGCACAGATGATTTATTTGTCCAAGAGAAGCTTTGTCTTAGTCAATGAAAAGTTTGAGCCCAGAATCAAGATTTTTGGAGAGCTGGAACATCATCTTGTGGCTCTCTTTCCAGCCAGCCTGCATGCAAATCTCATTAGATCAAATCCTATTTCCTGACCTTTTCAGAAGAGTTTTTGACTAATTAATTAATTGAAACTGAGAGTAATTAAATAATAGCAGAAAGTTACATTCTTCTTTTGGTTCTCTGGTATGAACATGAAAAACATTATTTTTTGAATAGCAAATTAACCTCCAGAGAAAGAGGACTGGTTCCCTTTCTTTTATATGGAGGGATATCTTCTTAAGATCCATTACCAATTTCACTCAGCACACAGTAGGCCAACCTGGGTTCCAGGTGAGGATCCTGAATACTGTCGATGGACAAGTCTTACAGCAAAACACAGAAAAGAACTCTTTCTATCCAGAAAGAGGGTTCAGGTTGGAACCTTACTTGAGGTGAACCAAAAGTCAAAGAGTGTTAGTATATTTGTGATTCTGTTCAAATCAGAACAGAAAAAGCCAAGAAGCAGGCACTGAGGAATAATAAAGGGAACAAAGACCCACCACAGAACACTTCAGGGGAAAAACAGAAGCAAACCGATGGTAAGCAACAGGAAAAAAAAAATGTCAGAGGGAAGCTGGGACACTTCAGTCCAAATTTCAACAGCTGGGATTCAAGAGTCATAATCAGGCAGTGGGAAGACTTCATCCCTGTTTGAGATAGATGGCCTAGAAGAATCAAGTATGGCCTTAGAATCTTTGTGAAAAGCTTGCCTCTTATTCACTGTACCAGGTAATCTGTGAATACCTCTGCTTGATCACTACTCTTATAAGTGGTTTTAGCAGTTCCTGGCCATCTGTATTTGTGTGGATTACCAAATGGACCCATTTCCTTGACTCCTCAGGAGATGTCAAGGGTATTTTTTTCCCAGCAAATAGTACATGAACCCTGAATCACCATCACCAAAACTAAGAAATCTTAGTTTTGTTTCCCCCTGCCAATATCTGTGCTAGTGTTTTGGCCAACTTAAAGAAAAAAAAAAGGAGCCCTGTTTTCACATATGATCACTGAGTACTGATGAGGGCAAAGTACAAGCCAGCACACCACACACACACACACACGCACACACACACACACACACACACACACCAGGTGGCTTGGACACTCTTTGCCACCCTAAAACAGGAAAGGACAAAAAACAAATAGTTAAACTGATAAGGGTCTCCACCAGTTTACAAGAAAAAGACAATCTTATCAATAGCCTAATCTCCAGAAACCTATAGACTCAGTTTCCTGGAACCCCAACATCACCTTCTCCTTCATAAGATGTGGGGAACAAGGGCAAGAAGGAAATGGTATGTAAAATTGAATTTCCTTATAACCTGCAGCCCATTGATAAATACTTGAGGCAGATACAGAGTATAACATTTCTCCAGGAACTCCCTACTGTCTTAATGTTAATGCTTTGCTAGAGGGAAAAACAAACTTAGTTTGACAGTAGCTTAACCTCCAGTAATCTGTGAGTCTTTAGCATATGAAAGTCTCTTTGGAAACTTCCCTCCTGACTTCATCTCCCCCAAGTCCATAATATGTAACCAGTTGTTCTAAGCAACGCCAGTGCAGCTCTTCCTGCCCAGGGGTTCTATCCCATGCTTTAATAAAACCACCTTTTTGTACCAAAGACATCTTCGAGAATTCTTTCTTGGCCATCAACTCTGAACCTCACAAACCCTACCATCACCCCAAAACCTCATCAGTACCACTTTGAAAGGCCCAAATGCAGTCTCCCTTTAGAAGGAAGGCTTCTAAGACACAGCCTTCTAGATAGAGAGAGGAAAAGGAAAAGAAGGGTAACGGGGAGAGTGAGAGAAAAGAAGGAAGTCATTTATTTGACTCATTTATTAATGAGCATTAATTTATGATTCTTGGAAATTTTTGGCAGAAAAGTGGGAGGAAGGATTTCAAGAATTGATAGAATCACTTACAGAAAAAAACCAACAATAAAAAAGAAGCAGCAGGGCAAGGGGTATGTACAATGTGCATATAGTCCAGTTCTATCTTTTCGTAGATTCAGACAATGAAGAAAAGAAAGGGAAAGAGGATAATATTTACTGTAATCCTAGTGTTAGCAAGTTATTTTATATATTTGTCATTGCATTCATCTTATTTAAAACGTGTGAAGCAATGACATCTCCAGTTTAGGAAGACGGAAACTAAGGATCAGCAAGGTTAAGTTCATTTTCCACAAGTACACAGCTAGTAAATGAAAGAGCCAAGATTTCAGATTTTTCTGGATCTAAAACCTCTTTCCACAAAGAGGTACTAGAATGTTAAGAGATTGTCTCAGCAATGTAACCAGTTAAGGGGGGGTCAGTTCTCCTGACTCCCCACCTCATAGTCACTATAACCCTGCAATTTACATTTTTTTAAGTAAGGACAAATGACTGTGAATTAAATGATCCATTTATTTAGCATTCTGCTGGGTTTTGCCTGCCCCGCCTTTCCTCTGTTGCAGCCCTTCACCAAATTCACCCTTGTACTGGACTGCTCACTGACCCTTACTTCACAATTTCCCTTCTCATTTCCTCCCATCTCAAAGTATCTGTCCTTTCTCTTATTCCCCGAGGACCAGGTGTTCTAAAGAACTGATACATTCATTTAAGGAATATGTTAACTAATAAAGGCTTAATGCTTTAATGTATTGTAACCACCCAGACATCATTTGCATGTTAATATCTCCCTACATTGTAGTAGCTCAAGAGATTCAAGTGTAGGGAATTTCAAGCTTCAGGCTAGTCAGTGAAGAGCACCGCAGAGACTTGAAGCCTTTTTAATCAGAAATTTTATTTTATTTTATTTTATTTTACTTATTTATTTATTTTAATTTACATTCAAGTTAGTTAGCATATAGTGCAACAATGACTTCAGGAGTAGATTCCTTAATTCCCCTTAGCCATTTAGCTCACCCCGCCCCCTCTCACCCACAACCCCTCCAGCACCCCTCTGTTTGTTCTCTATATTTAAAGAGTTTCCTGGGTCACCTGAGTGGCTCAGTAGGTTGAGCATCTGGCCTTGGCTCAGGTCATGATCTCATGGCTTGGCTCCTGGGTTCCAGCCCCTTGTCAGGCTCTGTGCTGAATGCTTGCTCAGAGCCTGGAAGCTATTTTGGATTCTGTGTCTGCTTCTCTCTCTGCCCCTCCTCTGCTCATGCTCCATCTTACTCAGTCTCTCAAAAATAAATAAATGTAAAAAAATTTTTTTAAAAGAGTCTATGTTTTGTTCCCCTCCCTGTTTTTAGATTATTTTTGCTTCCCTTCCCTATGTTCATCTGTTTTGTATCTTAAAGTCCTCATGTGAGTGAAGTCATATGATATTTGTCTTTCCCTGAATGCCTAATTTTGCTTAGCATACTATCCTCTAGTTCCATCCACATAGTTACAAATGGCAAGATTTCATTCTTTTTGATTGGCTGAGTAATACTCCCATATATATATATATATATATATATACATATATATATATATATGCCACATCTCCTTTATCCATTCATCTGTCGATGGACATTTGGGCTCTTTCCATACTTTGACTATTGTCGATAGTGCTGCTATAAACATTGGGGTACATGTGCCCCTACAAAACAGCATACCTGTATCCCTTGGATAAATACCTAGAAGTGCAATTGCTGGGTCATAGGGTAGTTCTATTTTTAATTTTTTGAGAAACCTTCACACTGTTTTCCAGAGTGGCTGCACCAATTTGCATTCCTACCAGCAGTATAAAAGATACTGTTTCTCTGCATCCTCGCCAACACCTGTTGTTGCCTGAATTGTTAATGTTAGCCATTCTGACAGGTGTGAGGTGGTATCTCATTGCAATTTTGATTTGTATTTCCCTGATGATGAGTGATGTTGAGCATTTTTTCATGTGTATGTTAGACATCTGGATGTCTTCTTGGGGCAAGTGTCTATTCCTGTCTTTTGCCCATTTTGGTTTTGGGGTGTTGAGTTTGTTAAGTTTTTTATAGATCTTGGATACTAACCCTTTTTCTGATATATCATTTGCAAATATCTTCTCCCTTTCCATCAGTTGCCCATTAGCTTTGCTGATTGTCTCCTTTGCTGTACAGAAGCTTTTTATTTTGATGGGGTCCCAATAGTTCAATTTTGCTTTTGTTTCCCTTGCCAAAAGAAAGAACAGGAAGAAATGACAGCCAGGAACTTAA
The DNA here is from genome assembly GCF_003009895.1 of Hyaena hyaena. NCBI lineage: Eukaryota > Metazoa > Chordata > Mammalia > Carnivora > Hyaenidae > Hyaena > Hyaena hyaena. The sequence continues at coordinate 28,611 of NW_024082143.1, read as the reverse complement.
TCAACACAGTACAAGCAAGATGTCTGAACCAGAATTTAGAATCACAATAATAAGAATACTAGCTGGGGTTGAAAATAGATTAGAATTCCTCTCTGCAGAGATAAAAGAAGTAAAGGCTAGTCAGGATGAAATAAAAAATGCTATAGCTGCGCTGCAATCTTGATGGATGCCACAGAGGCAAGGATGGATGAAGCAAACTTATGGAGAATAATGAAGCAGAAAAAAGGGGGAGACTAAGTCAAAAGAGCACAATTTAAGAATTAGAGAACTCAGTGACTCATTAAAAAGGAATAACATCATAATTATAGGGGTCCCAGATGATGAAGAGAGAGAAAAAGAGGTAGAAGTTTTATGTGAGCAAATCATAACAGAAAACTTTCTTAACATGGGGAACGACACAGACATCAAAATCCAGGAAGCACAGAGATCTCCCATTAGGCTCAACAAAAACCAACCACCAACAAGGCATATCATAGTCAAATTCACAAAGTATTCAGGCAAGGAAAGAATTATGAAAGCAGCAAGGGAAAAGTCCTTAACCTACAAGGGAAGGTAGATCAGGTTCGCAGCAGACCTATCCACAGAAACTTGGCAAGCCAGAAATGAGTGACAGGATATATTCAATGTGCTAAATCGGAAAAATATGCAGCCAAGAATTCTTCATCCAGCAAGGCTGTCATTCAAAATAGAAGGAGAGATAAAAAGTTTCCCAGACAAACAAGAACTAAAGGAGTTTATGACTACTAAACCATCCCTGCAAGAAATTTTAAGGGACACTCTCTGAGGGGAGAAAAGATGAGGGAAAAAAAAAGACCAAAAGCATCAAAGAATAGAAAGGACCAGAGAACACCACCAGAAATTCCAACTCTACAGGCAATATAATGGCAATAAACTCTTATCTTTCAGTACTCTAAACACCAATGGATTAGGCGTTCCAGTCAAAAGACATAGGGTAACAGAATGGATGAGAAAACAAGATCCATCTATATGTTGTTTACAAGAGACCCATTTTAGACCTGAAGACACCTTCAAATTGAAAGTAAGGGTACAGAGAACCATCTATCATGCTAATGGTCAACAAAGGAAAGCCAGAGTAGCCATACTTATATCAGACATTCTAGACTTTAAAATAAAGATGGTAACAAGAGATGAAGAAGGGCATTGTATCATAATTAAGGAACTATCCACCAAAAAGATTTAACAATTATAAACATTTATGCTTCAAATGTGGCAACACCCAAATAAATCAATTAAACATAAAGGAACACATTGATAATAATACCATAATAGTAGGGGACTTCAACACCCCATTTATAGCACTGGACAGATCATCAAAAAAGAAAATCAACAAGGAAACAATGGCTATGAATGACACACTGGACCAGATATATTAAGAACATTTCATCCTAAAGCAGCAGAATATACATTCTTCTCCACTGTACATGGAACATTCTCCAGAATAGATCACATACTGGAACACAAATCAGCCCTCAAAAGCACAAAAAAGATCGCGATCATACCATGCATATTTTCAGACTACAATGCTGTGAAACTCGAAATCAACCACAAGAAAAATTTGGAAAGATAACAAATACTTGGAGACTGAAGAACATCCTAATAAAGAATAAATGGGCTAACCAAGAAGTTAAAGAGGAAATTTAAAAGTACATGGAAGCTAATGAAATTGATAACACCACCAAAATCTCTGGGAAGCAGCAAAAGTGGTTATAAGAGGAAGTATATAGGAATCCAGGCCTTCCTAAATAAGGAATAAAGGTCTCAGATACACAAGCTAACCTTACACCTTAAAGAGCTGGGAAAAAAAACAGCAAATAAAATGCAAAACCAGCAGAAGACAGGAAATAATAAAGATTAGAGCAGAACTCAATGCTATTAAAAACAAAAACAAAAAGCCAGTAGAACAGATCAATGAAACCAGAAGCTGGTTCTTTGAAAGAATTAACAAAATTGATAATCCCCTAGCCAGTTTGATGAAAAAGAAAAGAATGAAAGAGGAAAGGTCATAACCAACACAGCCTAAATACAAACATTAGAGTTAGGTTAGTACCTTCTTTCCCCAAACCTGGCTTCCAAAGTAAAATGCATGGGTCAATCAATATGCACTTCTTGAGTACCTACAGTGTGCTCAGCACTGTGCCGGCACTCTGGAGAGATGAAAGATGAAAATGAACAATTTCAGACACGATTCCTCACTTTAAGTTGCTCACACAATAATATTTGTGAATTTAATAAATTGGCCTTCATTAACCTACTAGATATTGACTCTTTGATGAACTCCTGAAGCCACCTCAGATTCAACATTTCCTCTCTTCCCCAGTAAAAGCTCTTCTTTCTGCATACATGAAAACCTGTATACATTGGTTTAGTTTAATCTTCTTTAAGCACATCTCTGTCTGCATTACTCCTCTGATGAAATATCAGTGGTTCTCTATCTATAACAGAAGACTAAATTCCATGGCCCAGCACTCAGAGCCTTTCATGATTCAGTCCAAGCTTATCTTTCCAGTCCTAGCACCGATTCACTTTCCTTTGATAAACTTTGTTACACTATTCGTTGAGTCAAATTCTGTTTTTCATGGAAATTCCTACTCACATGCCTCAGTTTATACCTTACCTTAGCAAACCATTCTTTCCTCCTTCTCTCTGCTCCCCAAATTGTATCCTTCCTCAAAGACTCACTACCATTTCCACTGAGAAGCTGTCAGAAGCCACTTCTCTGTCTCTAAATGCTCACAGGACTTTATCTGATTATCTAAAAGGATACCAAATTTAGTGTCATAGTTATTAGCATATATATCTCATCTTTTTGCTGGCCTGTAAACTCTTTGAAATGCAAGACTAACATTTAATGTAGATAGAATCAAAATGTTTTGGTGGTGTAAGAGAAGGTAAATACTTCTTTCCATCTGGAGAAGTCAGGGACAAAAATAAAGGAGTAGTAGCCTTTGAATTGAGCCTTAAAGAATGAGGAAAACTTGAATGTATGAAGACTGAAAAGGTCTGTTCATGAGAAGGGGCAGTGGGGGTGGGGAAGAATTTTGAAATAGGGCTAACTTTATAAGGAAAAGAAGGTTGTCCAGTTTTGTTATTGTTCAGAGTATGTCCTGTTCACTAGATAAAATGCTATCGAAATACTTTAAGTATAAAATTTTAACTTGCATTGCTTTTACACGTATAACCTAGACAAACACCTCAGAGGAGGCACTCTGACTAGTGATCTGCAGAATATGTTGTGCCTCTTGCATTTTTCAGTATTGGCCTGGAAAAGGAAAGAAAGGGAGTGAGAATAGCCAGCACCCCCTGGCAACGTTGTTTAGTGACTTGCCAGCCAAACAATCACTGTGAACTACTAGAAGAAACAGTGAGCAAAGAATAATAAATTCATCAATGTGAAGATGCAAAAAGATCTCAGCTGTTCTTAATCTATATCTGAAAATGATTCAATTATTAAGCTTGTACAGCAGAATATTAATTCATGTCTTATGTTGCCACATATTTTTCTGTAAATTGTCTTTGGTTGAATTATAAAACAAAGAATCTTCATGAAATATTTTAAAAATAACCATTGAGGAGGGGCGCCTGGGTTGCTCAGCCGGTTAAGCATCTGACTTTGGCCAGCGCCAGGCTCTGTGCTGACAGCTCAGAGCTTGGCGGCTGCTTCAGATTCTGTTTCCTCTCTCTCTCTCTCTCTGCTCTTCTGCTGCTCATGCTCTGACTCTCTCTGTCTCTCAAAATTAAGTAAATGTTTAAAAAAAGGAAAATAAAAACATACAATGAGGAAACTGAATCAGCTTCATTCAACAAAGATTAATTAAATACTTCCTTTGTGTCAGGCACTTTTTTTCTAGGCACTGAAATGCAGCAATGGATAAAACAGACAAAAATTCCTGCCCTGATAGAGTTTACATTCTAGTGTAAAGAGACAAACAGTAAAAATCAGTAAATAAGCTATATAGTTATTAGAAGGTGGTTAATGCTATGGAGAAGAATAAAATGGGAAAAGGGTAGGGAATTGCATTTCCAGGTGATTAGGAAAGTCCTCACAGAGAAAATGACATTAGAACAAAAAGATTTGAGAGGGCCAAGCAAATTAGGCACGTTATTATCAGAGGGCAAACATTCCAGACAGAGAGAGGAACAATTATAGAAATCTTGAAGTGTCCAGTTATGAAATGAATAGGTCATAAGGGTCTACTATAGAACATGGTAACTATACTTAGTAATACCATATTTACTGCAGTTTTGAAAGTAGGTAAGAGAACAGATCCTGACAGTTCTTGTCACAAGAAAAAAAAATTGTAACTATGTATGGGGATGGATGTAGTAACTTATTATGGTGATCATTTACAATATATACAAATATCGCATCATTACATTGTACATCTGAAAGTAATATTGTGTTATCTCAACCATACCCCAATGTAAAAAGAATCTTGAGACAGGAGCAGATAATGGAGGAAAGACAAGGAGGTCACCATAATAATTGCTGCCACTGGGTATCTGAGGCAGTAAGAGAGGCTCCTGGTACAAAATAGGAAGTTACCACAGATATGGAAATATGTCGTTTAGACTGATGGTATTGGGGGTAGAGAAACCAAGGTGATATGATATTATATGGAGTGACTCTCCCTATAAAATAATAACCACAGAGAGGAGTTGGCCTCATGAAGGAGGAGACTGTTACCTAAAATAAGATTATAGTTTTCCTGCTACAAGAGCCCACAGTAACTGGGGAACAGGTTGACAAGCATAGAAGGTGGCAGCCAGCAGCACAAGAGCTAAAGGCTTTGACTTCCGCCACTGGAGGGGTCCCCCTGTCCCACATCGGTTTCTCTCTACTGCCTGTGAGCCTCATGGAAACCACACACACACACACACACACACACACACACACACACACTCTGAGAAAGGGGTTTTAAGGAGTGTTAACATTAACGTGTAATCTTTCATGCTTCATCTTTAACATGGCTGGTTCTGTTTTCTCTGATAGTTTAAACTTCCTCAAAAACTTTGCAGAGGGACAGAAAGAAAATTTGGGTTTGAAGATTGTTCCATATAGATGATATTCCAAGAAATGCTGAGAGGAGAGGGTATCCTAATAAAAAACAGTATACCTAATGTAGGAACCTGAAGGACCTTGGGGGCAGACTATACCTGAACCAAGTAAAATATATTAAAACATTTTAAACAAAATCTTGACTTCACAAATGCCGTTACAATCTGTTGCTTTGTTGAGCACCTGGGTGGCTCAGTCGGTTAAGAATCTGTCTTTGGCTTAGGCCATAATCTCATGGTTTATGGGTTCAAGCCCTGAATCAGGCTCTGTGCTGGCAGCTCAGAGCCTGAAGCCTGCTTTGGATTCTGCATTCCTCTCTCTCCCTGCTCCTCCCTCATTTGTGCTCTGTCTTTCAAAAATAAATGTTAAAAATTTTTTAATAAAAAAATGATCTGTTGCTTTCTTGAACAATTTTCTTCTAGTATGTTCTGATAAATAAACAAAAGTTCACAAATTTAACTTCAATATATTAAGCTCAGTCTCAGCATTTAACTCTTATTAAATATTTTAAGATAGAACAAAGACAGAATTATTAAATTCCATTACTGAGTGTTAAAGATAAGCTGTCTAAAGTCCATTAAAATATATATGCTTGAATGCTCCTTCATTTCAAATAGTTGGAAAACAAAACAAAAAAATAATGAAACTCTTTGCTTCACTAAAAATATCCATGCCAAACTGCAAATATATATGGGAAGTTGTCACTTAATAATAGCCAGGCAAACGCTTTCAAAATACCAGAAACCAATATAACAATAATTATTATTCACTTGAAAGCTCTGTGCTTAGCATGACTTCTATATTTGTGTGAGCATTAGGTGATCACATTTGATTCTGTCGCGTTTCACAGTAAAGCAATGTCATGTATAATGATGTTATCAACCACAGAAAAACGTAACTATTGTAACAGGATATCTTAATCCTGCTAAATTAGTGGTTTGTCACTAATTTGCTACAGCACTAATTTTATCAAAGTACAAACACCTTTATAGCAATCCACCTGCATTTGCTAGGATTAAAGTCTAACACTTTTCTTCAACAACACTGCCACCTTCTGTTTTGTGTGGACTCTATTTTTATTTCTATGCTTTAGAGTAGTGAAATTCACTTTGGATTTTTATATACTTAACCATAAAGACACCTTAAAAAATATCTAATTGAGCTCTGACATTCTATACATGAGGAAACTGAGACCCAAAAGGAGTAAGTCTTATAGCCATTTTGCCCAAATTAGAACTCACAAATTACTGATTCCCTCTGGTTCTCTTCACATGGTCATATCTACTCTTAAATCAGAGTGGGGCTGTTTTTTCAAGACCTTAATAACAGTATTCTCCAAGCACGGAATTTGCTTATTTATATTACATAAATTTTTTACCATGACCAAACATTATACTTTCAATTTTAAAAGATTTGTGTTTCTTCAGCGTCTGGCCTTAAATAGAAAAATTAAGGGCACCTGGGTGGCTCAGTCGGTTAAGCATCTGGCTTCGGCTCAGATCACGATCTCACGGTCCATGGGCTCGAGCCCTGCGTCGGGCTCTGTGCTGACAGCTAGCTCAGAGCCTGGAGCCTGTTTCAGATTCTGTGTCTCCCTCTCTCTCTGACTCTCCCCTGCTCATGCTGTCTCTCTCTCTCTCTCAGAAATAAATAAAAAACATTTAAAAAAGAAAAAAATTATTTTAGACTAGGAAGCAGGTGATAACTAAAATTTTTTCTTTTACTCCTTTGCTTTTCTTCACTTCTCCAAAGTTATGAAAACTTTTGTCAAATAGGCCACAATACCAATGCTAATGGAAAGGTTCTAGAAAAACAAGGGACAAGAAATATATTTAGAAGTAACTAAACAAGAATTTTGTTACAATATTTTATATGTATGGTAAACCTATAGATAGATACACTTACATTTAACAAACTCTCATTTATCAGGGTTTTAAAATTTTAGGTAATGTTTATTTAGAAAGGGAGAGCAGGAGCTAGTGAGGAGGGGCAAGGACAGAGAGAGAGAGAGGGAGAGAGATAATCCCAAGCAGGCACACTGTCAGCACAGAGCCCAACCTGGGGCTCAAACTCACAAACTGTAAGATCACAACTGAGTTGAAATCAAGACGTGGACACTTAACTGAGCCACCCAGTTGCCCCTCACAGAGTTGTGTTTGTTTTGTTTTTTAAGTTTTGTACAAACTTAAGTGCCTCATTTAGGTAGGTTGGGTGTAAATTTGCTTGACATTTCCGGTCATAAATCCCCCTGAGTGATTCTAGCATATTACATATTTATTAATATTTTGTAAAGGATTTTTGCATCTGTGCTCATGAAAGAATATTGATTAGTGGTTTGCTTTTCTTGTAATGTTGTCTAGTTTTGATATCAGACTAATGTTGGCCTCATAAAAGGAGTTTAGCCCCCTCTTCTGTTTTCTGAAAGAATTTCTGCAAAATTTGGAATGTTTCCTTCATTTGTTTTATGGGATTTAGCAGTAAAACTACTTGGGTCCAAAGTTTTGTTTTGTTTTGTTTTTTTGAAACAAGGTTTATATTTATGAATTCAAATTCTTTGATAGATTTAGATATAGATCTGTCCTGATTTTCTATTTCTTTTTAGTTCATTTTAGTAGTTGGTGTCTTTCAAGGATTCATCCATTTAATCTAAGTTGTCACATCTCTTGGCATAAAGTTGCTCATAAACATCCTTTATTATATTCTCAAAGTCTATAGGATCTGCAGTAATATCCCCTCTTTCAATCTTGATATTGGTTATGTATCTCACTTAGTTTATTTTTTTTAACATTTTTTAAATGTTTACTTATTTCTGAGAGAGAGAGAAAGCATGAGCACGGGAGGGGCAGAGAGAGGGAGACACAGAATCCAAAGCAGGCTCTGGGCTCTGAGCTGTCAGCACAGAACCTGACATGGGGCTCAAACCCACAAACTGTGTATCTCACTTTTTTATGATTAGTCTGGTCAGAAGTTTATCGACATCTGGTCTTTTCAAAGAACTAGACTTTGGTTTTATTGATTTTATCTAGTATTTGTCTGATTTTTATTTTATTAATTTCTTCTCTTTATTATTTTTTCCCTCAACTAACTTTTGGTTGTTCTTTTCTAGCTTCTAATAGTAAAAAGAGAAATCACTGAATTTAAAACTCTTTAGATACACACACTTAAAGATATAAATGTATCTCTAATCCTTGCTTTAGCTGCATTTCACAAATTTTGATATATTTTCATTAACATTTTGGTTCTATTTTCTTTTTTTTTTTTAAGGTTTTATTTATTTCTAGGAGAGAGAGAGAGAGATAGCGTGAGCAGGGGAGGGTCAGAGAGAGAGGGAGTCACAGACTGAAACAGGCTCCAGGCTCTGAGCTGGCAGTCAGCACAGAGCCCGACGTGGGGCTCGAACCCACGAACCGCGAGATCATGACCTAAGCGAAAGTCGGACACTTAACCGACTAAGCCACCCAGGCGCCCCTGTTTCTATTTTCTAATTACACTTGCTTTTTCTTCTTGGACCCATGTGATTTTTAGAGTATATGTTAATTTACAAATATTTTAAGATTCTTAAGATTTTTTTGTTATTGATACTTAAGTTGTCATCATAGAACAAGCTGCATAATTTTAGTCTTTTAAAAGCAATTAAGAAGTGTCTTATAGTCCAGTGTATGGTCTCTTAGAGAATGAATGCATGCTCTGCCATTGTTTAAAGTATTCTGTTAATAACATTTAGATCAACTTGGTTTACTTAGTTTTTATATCAACGAACCCAATACTCAAGGATACATTTACTTTTTAAATTTTGTTTTCATAATTTTAGATCACTAGACTCATCCTGGAATGTTACCATATCAGAGCTGAATATCTGTTTAAGAAAATGTGTCAGTTCCTTCTCCAAAGAGGACATCCAAATGGCCAACAGACACATGAAACGATGCTCAGCATCCCTCCTCATCAGGGAAATACAAATCAAAACCACACTGAGATACCACCTCACGCC
>NW_024082143.1:6471-18429 GCF_003009895.1 Hyaena hyaena | reverse complement strand
TATTTATAATTTTAATTATTTATAATTAAAGAATTAAATTAAATTTGTACAGTGGTCAATGCATGTAGCCTTATGGGCTTAATTCTAATTAACCTAAGTTACATGAAAAAAAAATTAAAAAGCCTTTGCCCCCAAACCAATGGATTATTATGTTGTTTTGCTTCATTTCTCTAAAGCCTACTGATCTTTAACTTCTTTATTTATTCTAGAGTTTCTTGCAGAGTGTATGCCATAAATCTAGACTGTAAAAAAGGATGCAAAGTTATTGGGCTTTTTGGAGATAATATAAAAACTGATCTGGGTATCCCACAGGAAAAATGCCTTCATTTCACTGTCACAGCTTTACTCGACTGTTCTACTAATTTACTCTTTATCCTACAATCACCAATCATGGCAGGAAGTCCTAAAAATAGCAAATACTCATGCTTCTTTTCTTGTATCCAAAGGTAAGACCTTTGAGAGTTCTTTAACAGTCCAAAAGTTTATAGCTAAGTTACTTTTCCATTTTATCCTTCCTTACCAGCCTACACTGTACCTGCTTGAATATTGAAACTATTGTTAAATAGCTGAAGAAATCATCATTGATTGAGAAGCACTGAGGAGGGGAAGAGTATTAAAGAGGAGTCAAAGTGAAGCAGCATCATGTCATCAAAAGATTATGAACTTTGGACATGAATCAAAGGATCATGCCAGGTATTGAATTCTAGGTCTTTCATTTAAGAATTGTGTGATGTTAGACGTTATTTAAGCCAACTTCCTCATCGAAAATGAGCATAATAATAAATGTTTCACACATATAGGACACTCCATGGTACACAGTAGGTAATTAATAGTGATTCCCTTCTAACCACTCTACAGCCCACAAGTCCAGTCCTCCAACTGGATATGATTTGTTGGTGTTTAAGGACATTTCTTATAGTTTATCTTCCAAATTATGGAAATAAATATTAGAAATAGTAGCTATATTTTCCAAGCAGACTTAAAACAATTTATTTTGACCATCTCATAGTACCTAAAAGCACTCAAAAAACTGTTTTTGTATTATTACCTGAATTCTACAATGCACATTCCTAAGCCATACAGTTTCCATTGCTCTTTCAGCGACCAGTCACTGCAGTTTAGACTTATGGTAATATTATAGGAGACAGTAGTTAGTAAATATTAGTTAAGCTAAAAAAAAAACAGGTAAGTGTGTTTTACAGTAGTAAAAATTAGAAAGTATTTACTTCTAGACTTTAATTGGATTATGATCAAATTATTTGCACACTCATGAATCATTACTGAATTGGGGTGTAAGAATATTCAAGATATTCTTCCTATGAGAGCAACCCTATTTGTATGACTTTATTTCTAAAGGAAAGCTCCTCATTGCTTAATAGATAAAATATTTTGCTGAGAAGCTCTTACCTCCTATTATATAATGATGAGCATATCTTGACAATTGATTGAAGATCAACAGAAATTGTTACTGTCTCTTACCAGCAATTCAAAGGAAAAAACACACACACATGCTGAGTAAGGATCCATAAGACAATATGCAACAGCTTTTGCCATCCATTATTTCACAGCTAAAGGGGTAGGGCTGGGAGGACTTGTCTCCAAAACTCCAAGATTTCTCAGCACATCAGTATTCACTTGTTGAAGATTGGTGTATCCTAAGAAATAGTTTAGAGTAATTAAGATTTGCCACATAATGATATAGAGAAACTAGCAACGTTTAAACTATTAGAATACAGCAAAATACGCTTACCACCCAAACTTTACTGAACATAATTTAATTATTTTCTGGATGTTGAGGAGCTTCAGGTCTTGTGCTTCTAAGTCATTGTTATGAAAGAAATGATCATTAGATTATTTATGAAGAAGGGATTAGAGATTCCATAGTAACTCACTTTGTTAACCATGGTGGCTACCATTCCAGCAGCCCCTTTAAATGGGAACTGCCCATGGCCACGGCCTCTGCACAGTGGCAGCCTAAGGCAGCTCTTTCAAAGTGAGGGCAGCACCTGCTGATAGGCCAAAGTGATCATTTAATCCATAAGAAGCCCAATCCACAGTCTAGCTGGCAATCTATGAAACGTTTTGACATGAAAAAAATCAACCTCTATCTTAGGGAATTTAAACGTGTAAAAAAAATATTATAGCTGTCAGAGAAGGCCAGTGAAGACTCAGAAAAATATACGGTGTAGGAAACTGACAGCCCAATTTACGAGTAAACCAAAATCATGAGTAAGCAGGAGGCAGAAGGTAGACAAAGATATACATAGATTGGAGAGTGAAGAATGTAGTCAAGAGACTGAGCAGAATTGAGCAGACATATGAAAAATAACTGAATCTCATTGATAGTAGAGTCCTTAACTCAAAATCCATACAATCCTGTTGTCCAAATCTTTGGAACTGCCTGGGATTCTGAGCTGACATTGAATTCTGGTTTTCTTTTTATTCTTATATCTTGCTTGTCTCCTAAACTCATCCCAAATTGCCTGGTATAAATTGATTTTCAAATCTTTTCAATCAAATCAGTATGCAAAAATAAAAAGATTAAACTATGTACTGCTTCACGGCATTCTTAATTGCCTTGAATAATCCTATGATGGTAATTTATCTATTGAGGGTATCTATTGATCTTTCCCCCATACAAGATTGGTATAGTAACAGCAATAACATTTGTTTTTATTACTGATTTTTGGGATTTTATTTTAAGTAGCATGCAGATTCTGTGATGTAATTCTCAGATGAAAGGCAGATTGAATCTACATACAGAATTTAGACTGAGAATTAAAGTTTAACTCTCCATGTAGACAAAGGCCAGCTCCACAAAGGGAGGAATTCCAGGTACTATTATCAAAACTATTTTGAAAAATTAAGGTACCATTGGTCTTAAATTCCCAGAAAAAAAAATTGTATAGATTTTTGTGAAGCTTATAAATCCCTAATTCCAGTAGACAAAAATGAAAATGGACAAATCTAATGAAATTAGATATAGGCATGATATCTGAATTACCAAATTTGAGAAATAAATAAGATAAATATAGCACAAATGCAAGAGGGGAGAGAAAGAGCAACAGAAAGAGGACACTCTATAGGTTAAAATTATGGTCTGAAATCTATATTAAAATACATTTTAGATTCCACAAGGAAAACTGAGTAGTTAGACCTAGAGAAAAGGCAATCTGAAGAAAAAAGACTAATATTTCAACTTTTAGCCTCTCAGACTTATTTATGAATAAAGCAGTAATCCTTAGTGTTCTTTAGCCCAACGTTATAATAGATTTGGCTATAAAGAGAAAATAAGGGGCTTTTATGGTCACTGTTGAAAATAGAAGCAGGGAACTCAGGGAACCCTAACTACATTTTCATTAAACTATGTTAAGGTACATATATATTTGCTTACAGTATATCTGAGAATCCTTGACCTATACCATACTTCTTTTTTTTTAAATAGGGTGGCTTTAGCATTGTTTTTTAAATTTTATTTATTTTTATTTCTTTTAATTTACATCCAAGTTAGTTAGCATATAGTGCAACAATGATTTCAAAAGTAGATTCCTTAATGCCCCTTACCCATTCAGCCCATCCCCCCTCCCACATCCCCTCCAGTAACCCTCTCTTTGTTCTCCATATTTAAGAATCTCTTATGTTTTTGTCCTCCTCCCTGTTTTATATTAATTTGCTTCACTTTGCTTGTGTTCAACTGTTTTGTATCTTTAAATCCTCATATGAGTGAAGTCATATGATATTTGTCTTTCTCTGACTGACTTATATCTCTTAACATGATACCCTCTAGAACCATCCACGTAGTTGCAAATGGTAAGATTTCATTCTTTTTGATTGCCAAGTAATACTCTGTTGTATATATATGCCACATCTCCTTTATCCATTCATCTGTCGATGGACATTTGGGCTCTTTCCATACTTTGGCTATTGTTGATAGTGCTGCTATAAACATTGGGGCACATGTGTCCCTTTGAAACAGCACACCTGCATCCCTTGGATAAATATCCCGTAGTGCAGTTGCTGCATCGTAGGGTAGTTTTATTTTTAATTTTTTGAGGAATGTCCATACTGATTTCCAGATTGGCTGCACCAGTTTGCATTCCCACCAGCAGTGCAAAAGAGATCCTCTTTCTCCGCATCCTCACCAGCATCTGTTGTTGCCTGATTTATTGATTTTAGCCATTCTTATGTGTGTAAGGTGGTATCTCACTGTGGTTTTGATTTGTATTTCCCATACTTCTAATTTTCATGACAACTGGAACTTCCAATGTGGCTTCATTATTTTCCTGAAGATTATCCTATTTTCCCAAGATCTGTGATGTTGTGTACTCCATATACATAACAAGTAAAATCAGTTGGAGGCCATATGTGGCTAGTTGTGAGTAATTCAGATTCTGACTCTAGGTGGTCTTAACCACGCTCCCTTCACATTGGAGTCCAAAGTCATTCACTAGGGCAATGTCGTTGATAGGCTTTGCCCACCCTACCTCATAACCATCACAGCTACCAGATCTCAAAATATAGTACTTATATAAGCAAGATTATCAATGCTGTTAGACACAGTGATAAAGCACTGACATTAGGACTGAATAAACTTTACCCAGTGCCTTTATTGTTCTTGTGAGGAAATGCATTCTATATCCTAGTCAGTGAATTAACATTTTAACTTCTGGAGGGTACAAGTTGGGGATTGCATGCATATGTGTATATGCGTGTAATACTTAAGAAAGAGTTCAAGATTTTCCTAGGGAATATGTGCAGAATTTTTTAAAAACTTAAAGGGGAAAAATGTTAACTTGTTTAGCTTTACTTCACTGAGAAACATTGCATTAACACATTTGTTTTGAGAAGTCAAAGATTTTGCCACAGAAAAACGCTGTCTTTATACTTTGCCTTAAGGTGAGTCCAAAATAAAAAGTCCCAAATGTTCATGTCATTTTAAATGTTAAAAGTTTTTCTAACCTATTATAAAGTTTAAATGACAAGGTAAATAAATTTTTTAATGGCAACAGAGAAAAAACTGAATTCATGTTTTGGAAGTCTATTAAATTAAAGTGATTTTAGCACACTCTGCATTCTCCTTGCTTCAAAGAGAAATAATAATTCAGAGACCAGCCCTTTTTTATTCCTCTGAGAGGCATAAAGAACAATGACTGAAATGACTTTGAGAGGAGAAAAAGAACTGACAGCCAGCAGGGAGAATGGATACTGCTGTGAAAAAAGGACTTGGAAGGAAAAAATATATCTTGAGTAAAGTAGTCAACGTCTAGTGGAAAATGGAGAAACAAGCACAAAAGAATGGATGGGTCAGGGGAAATCAGAAATACTGCAAAAGTTTTGCATTCAAAACATAAATTATAATGGGCACAATATTGGCTAGAAATAAAGTCTCAAAACAAAAAAAAAGCCCAAAACTTCTAGTGCCTATAAAATATGTGCAGATTATGAAATTCTGTTTTATTAGTAATATATCTATTACTTCCAAATCTACAATCATGACTAAATAAATTGTCACATTTGCTGTATTTGTTGCTTATCCTTAGTTACTAAAAATTCCATGTTGCATTTCATTAAAGGAAAGTAATTAAAGGGGAAACAAAGTCTGGACTTCTCTAAGAAAACACACTTGCTTCCTTTTTCCATTTCACTGTAAGAATAATTTCATGAGCAAATCATCAAACCTTATGAATTTTTTTAAACTTCTTTAATATTACAGCTGCTGCCCACAGAAAAATTTGGAAGTTAATTAGCAGCCCTCAGCCAAAACATATTTCTACTTTTTTTATGAAGTAAACTGAGAACAGCAAATACCAAGTACAAATTTTATAAAATACAATCCTAACAAGCCTCATTACATGTACTAACAGGAATACCCAAACTCAGCCCAATAATGCAGCTGATCTTTTAGTTAAAGAAAGACAATTTTCATAGGACTGACCTCTTTCTTTCCTCAGAAACTTGCAATGCAGATACCTGTTTGCAGCATTAAACACCATCATACTGCATAAATCCAGAGAACCACCATCCACTTTAAAGTGAATATAGGGGTACCTGGGGGGCTCAGTTGGTTAAGCGTCTAACTTCAGCTCAGGTCATGATCTCACGGTTTGTGGGTTCAAGCCCCACATCAGGCTCTGTGCTGACAGCTAGCTCAGAGCCTGGAGCCTGTTTCAGATTCTGTGTCTCCCTCTCTCTCTGACTCTCCCCTGCTCATGCTGTCTCTCTCTCTCTCATTCAGAAATAAATAAAGCATTTAAAAAAAAATAAATAAAGTGCATATAAATGGTACCCCCTGGAGTTGTGCAGTATATATGCTATTAGACAGTACGTGAAAGCTCTAGCAGTATTTATATTTGCCATAGTCAACTTTCCTAGAAGCGTTGACTATGATTTCCTAGAAGCATGTATCATGAATCTCAATTTCAAAAAGTAACACCAATGAAATTTACTTACCATGAAAACTGATTCTCAGTCCTTGTTATCCACTTCCCAGTAAGATGTTATAAAAAGAACACCAGCTTTCCCTCAGACACATGTAGTTTAAATCTCAAATCTCCCACTCGCTACTCATGAGATTTTATACAAGTTATCTAGCTCCTAGGCTTTCCTTAAGTGTAATGGGCTTAGCCAACTCTCACAGGTTTATTATAGGCATTTAATATAAAAACATAAGTTAACTTCCTGACACAGAAGAAGTAACAATAAATATTAGTTGTTGTTATGCCCCCAAAATACTAAATCTGACATGTTTAGATAATAAAATATTGTAAAAGTTAAGGAGTTCAGGATTTACATAGGAGTATAAAATTTAAAATTATGCCACTGGTTAGGTATTGTCATAAATAATATGTATGGCATTATATTTTTTATATGTTAGAGTTGTGTCATAGAGAGATTGTCATAAGTATGAAAATACTTAACACAAATAATTCTCTAACACATATAAATTTTAGTGAAAGGGCATTAGTAAACATAACAATAGTTATTAAAAGATTATGTTCAATCCCAAAAGTACAACCCTGAGCTCAGATGCCTTTACCAGGGAGAGATAAGTCCCATCAAACATTCACAGAGCAGATATTCTAATTTTATGCAGATTGTTTCACTAATTGGAAAGGGGACTGGTGGTGGTACTTAATTCATTTAATGAAGACAACAGTACCTTTGATACAAAAACCAAGATACTTTTAACAACTAAAATTACAGATTAATTTTATTTATAAGCATATAAAATCCTAAACAAAGTATCATCCAAATCTAGCAGTATATTTTTAAAAGACATAACTGATTTCATTTATAATAGCCATGCAAGGATGATTAAAGGTGATAAAAATGTACTTACATAATTGACCTATTTACTAGATTAAAAGAGAAGTTATGTGAGTCCTTGGCTGGCTCAGTGGAGTAGAGCATGTGAGCTTGCTCTCAGGGTCATCTCAGGGATGTCTCAGGGTTGTCAGTTCAAACCTCACCTTGGTGTGGAGCCTACTTAAAAAGGATATTTTTTTTTTTTTTAAAGAGAAGTTATATGATTATCTCAATAGGTAGAGAGGGGAAAAAGCATTAGATAACATTCATCCTACCCATGATAATAAATTAAAAAATATTTCAAAACCAACCTCTAGAAAAAAAACAAGTTACCCCAAACTTGTTCTTTGTTTCCAAAATTGCCTCATCTTTTATTTTTCTGTTGCTTTTCTAAATGTTAGGATCAGTTTTTCAGGTTCAACAGAAATCTCTGTTGGTATTTCTGAAACAAGATGCCAAAGTACAAAGAAAGAAAATACTTT
Source organism: Hyaena hyaena (assembly GCF_003009895.1). Classification (NCBI taxonomy): domain Eukaryota; kingdom Metazoa; phylum Chordata; class Mammalia; order Carnivora; family Hyaenidae; genus Hyaena; species Hyaena hyaena. The sequence continues at coordinate 10,642 of NW_024082143.1, read as the reverse complement.
CACTACCAACTACATTTTAAAAATAACATTAGCACATATCAAAAGACAACAAGAAAAGACAAGCTACAGACAAGGAGAGGATACTTACAACAAAAATAACCACCAATGGATGGTATCCAGAATTTACTGAGAACTCTGGAAAATTAAAAAGAAAAAAGCTCAAAGGATATAAAGAGGCAAGTCAAAGAGGAAGAAACATGAATGATTAATGAAGAGATGAAAAGATGTCCATCCTAGCCAGTAATCTGAAAAATAAAAATTAAAACCACAATGTGAGACTTTCTTATCCATCAGGTTAGCAGTAAATCTGAAGTACCAGCTGTTCTCAAGAATATGGAGCAATGAACTCTCATAAACTGCTGATGGAGATAGTTATAAATTGGTATGCCTTTTGAGAAAAAATTGGCCATATCTAAAAGGATTGAAGATAAGTATATGTTTTTGTCCCTGCATTTCCACTTCTAGGTTTATATCCTAAAGAAACTCTTACAAGGTAGCCAAAGATACTTGCATGCAATGTTCTTTGTGAGCAAAATAGTGAAAATAACCCATATGCCTCCCAGTAGAAGAATGGACTTTAAAAAGTGTTATGTGGTTAACTAGAATAATGTTTTTGTCATATTAGTCTGTATTTTTCTATATATTTCCATTATTTACATTTTTAAAACAAGCAGGGAGAGGGTAAATAGAGTAGTTATATTAGAAATAAGGAAATACCTCTGAATATTTCAAATTTATGAACCATGCTAGAAAATTGCTAGAAGAAATCATTACACAATAAATTCACAGACACCTTGCAAGTATCAGAATGTATGATCTGTAAGGAGAAGGTCTCTTCAGACTCACCTAATTTTGTAACATGGCAGAATAATAGATCTGGCAGGTCGAGAGGAAGCAACAAATGCAATGTCCCAACTTTAGCAAGAATTCTTATCTTGTGCCATATGGAATTCTCATCAAAAAAGGGGAAGGGAGAAAGAAAATTTATATAGAAAGTAGAGATAGCATAGTATAGAACTAGGCTCCAGTCAATAAAATAAAATTACACAGCACACAAGAAGATGGATACTTTTTCCTCCTTAAAGACCATTATCAACCTTTGGGAGCAAAACGAAGCAATCCTAAGTTCACATGTCTCTTGGCTTCAGTGGTAAAATAAAGATGATGGAGGCCTTAAGGATGCAGTAACATCTATCTAGGAGGGAGTGAGAAGAGTTCTTTCATATGGAGATATATTTATTAAATTAAGAAAGTGGTCAAGACCAATCTCATATTTTAAGGCAGGATACCAAAAAAGTACATCTCAGTAAGAGAAATAAATATTCTATATATAAAATATGAAAAATAATCAAAGCCCTAACTAGGAAGCACAGTTCATTGTCCTTCACATTAAAAACAACTTTGGCAAGGGAAGTGGTGATTTTCCATCAAGCAATTAATCTGATGAGAGACACAGGATAGCAAGGGATGGACCAGCTTCTCCACAGCTGTGCCTTCGTGCTGTCTGATGAAGCAAATTCACGCTAGTGACCAATGGTGTGGGCGACCAAGCAGATGGTCTCACATGCTGAGACTGATCAGTTGAGAGTAGAAATCAATTTATGGGTCAGCTTGGACATCAGATTGACTTATAAACATCAACATGTCACTGAGATCTAAATATCAGTTATAATGAGATACAGAAATAGGAGCCCTGCGCTAAGGGTGAAACCAATTATTCTCCACTTTTGCTCCATTGTGTGTCCATGTCTGTCTCCACCACTTAAAGGAAACGTAAAGGCATAAAAAGGGCAAGGAGATTCTTCAAAATCAACAAGTATGCCAATGAGAAAATTATTTTAAAATTCATACTATCAGAGGATTTTAGCTGTCCTTTCACATTTACACTTTAATCCTTACTCAGAATGTTGTTCCCGGCTGTTCTTCATCTTAGGAAAAAGAAAATAAGGGTTTAGATGTATGACATGAGAAGATTAAAAACAACTCTCTGGCAGAGAACAGCTGAGAAACTTTAGAAAGGGTCTGTATGAGAAGCCATAGATTAAGGAGGCATTCTTCAATAACATGGATTCTAGTCTGCCTTGGAAAATGCTCTCAAGATTTCTCTCAGTCCTCAAATAAGAATCTTCCTGGAAAGAGTGTCTCCCACCCTGTGGTAAATTACTTAAGGAAATATTTCAAGAGAAAAAAGTTATTATAAAATAAGTACTTGGGAATTTAAGCTGTGCATTATGCAATAAAGGTGTTTTACCTTAAATTATACACCCACCTTCAAAAGGAAGATCAGCATTAATGCTTTTAAAACAACTAATGCTTTACAGGAAAATTATACAATTTCAGAAACCATCTGCCCACAAGCCATATTTTCTTTGTTACTTCCTTGTGTTTTCTTAACTGCTTTGTTAATATTTGCATAGAAGCAAAACTTTTCTTTCATAAAGGCACAGATATTCAATTGATGTTTATAATATTACACAGTTGTTGAAATTACACTGAACAAAAACACATATGTAGTTCTGAGGAGTTCGCATGCTGGAAGTGTGATCATTCTCAGAATAAGTAATATGTGTGTATTCAATGCTGAAATTGCTGGTGTTTCTCTATTCTCTAGTGTCTGTCTTTTATCTCTTCCCCTCCTAGGAGGGAGTGGCAAAGAGGAGAAAATGGAAGAGGGATATGTGTGTGCATAGGGTGTGATGGGCCTCTTTGTGTGTAATCCTACCCTTCCTCTCTTAAAGGAACCAGGGCAGGTCACTGTTGCACATATACACTTGACTTGTTATGGAGAGACTGAGATTAGGGTGGGCAAAAAGCGTCCTGATACCATAGATTAAGAATACACGAGAGCAGGAGTGCCTGGGTGGCTCAGTCAGTAAGTATCAGACTCTTGATTTCAGCTCAGGTCATGATCTCATGGGCTCTGTGCTGACAGTATAGGCTGCTTGGGATTCTCTATCTCTCCCTTTCTCTCTGACCCTTTCCAGCTTGCATTCTCTCTCTTTCTCAAAATAAATAAATAAACTTAAAAAAAATAAATGAGAGTGGGAAAATGCTCTGAGTGTAGATTTCATTTAACTTCTGTAACCTAAAGAGTCAAGAAAACAAGAAAACTAAATTTATCTTTAAGCCAAACAGAAAATAATGACAACACCAAGGAAGGTCTGACAGCCTCCTTCCCCTTTCCGCCTTGCTCAAGGCTGAGCCTGGGCAGAGGAAGAACTACCCACGGTGGCTGTGAGACTCGGGAAAAAGAGCCTGTATCACTTAGATTTTGTCAGTTGCAAATAACAGAAACTGATTCTAGCTAGCTTAAGGGAAAAAGAATGTTTTACCATTATACGAGATTGCTCTTAGATTTGAAGAAAAAGTGGGAGGTAAGAAAGACTTTTTGAGAAAAAGCTAGAATCCTAGCAACTCTAGGAATTTAGGATAAACAGACAATTCCTTCTCGACCACCCCATCCATACCACTTAGATGAGGAATGTTCTAGTCCTATTCAGTTGTCCTTGTGTTGCTCAGAACAAAATTCACATCAAGGAGAAAGGGGCCGACCTTGAGTTTGTGATCACCCCTCAGTCAGGAGTTGAAATGGGTACCTTGCCTGACAGTTTCACTGAAACTATGTTCAGCAGGGAAGGAGCCATTGCCCCTAAGAAAAACTAAGCTGCTATTAGAAGAAGTAGGAACGGATGATAGGCAGACAAAATCGACGGAAGTATAGGCACCAACCAGCCAGAGCAGGTGGATGGCTAACAAGACAAGGAGGGCAAAGGGCAGGTGCAAAAGGCCATGGTAGAGGGTAGAGGATGACACAAAAAAGGCCACAGTTTCCAGGGACAACAGGTTTACTGGACCTCCTCTCACAGACTCCTAGCAATGGAGAACATTATTCAGTGTGCAACAATTTTGCTTGTCTACCATTCTTCTGTCACCCATTTATATTTCAGCTCTATCTCATCCTCATGCCCAAAACATCATTTCAGGGATGGGTTAATGGGGATTTCATCTCACACTCCCCTTCCAGTGAAAATATACAAACCATTTTTTTTTTTTTTGCTGTGAATATAATACTCAATTTTAATTTAAAGGACTGGTTTAAGTGTAGTTTTTTTTTTTTTACAAATAGTTTATTGTCAAATTAGTTTCCACATAACACCCAGTGCTCTTCCCC
>NW_024082143.1:0-5771 GCF_003009895.1 Hyaena hyaena | reverse complement strand
TCTGGATGTCCTCTTTGGAGAAGTGTCTGTTCATGTCTTCTGCCCATTTCTTCACTGGGTTGTTTGTTTTTCGGGTGTGGAGTTTGGTGAGTTCCTTATAGATTCTGGATATTAACCCTTTATCTGATATGTCATTTGCAACTATCTTTTCCCATTCTGTTGGTTGCCTATTAGTGTTGTGGGTTGTTTCCTTTGCTGTGCAGAAGCTTTTAATCTTGATGAGGTTCCAATCGTTTATTTTTGCTCTTGATTCCCTTGCTTTTGGGGATGTGTCAAGCAAGAAGTTGCTGTGGTGGAGGTCAAGGAGGTTGTTTCCTGCTTTCTCCTCTAGGGTGTTGATAGTTTCCTGTCTCACATTCAGGTCCTTTATCCATTTTGAGTCTATTTTTGTGCATGGTGTGAGAAAATGATCTAGTTTCATTCTTTTGCATGTTGCTGTCCAGTTCTCCCAACACCATCCAACACCAAAAAAAAAAACACAACCCAACACCAAAAAAGGCTGTCTTTTTTCCATTGGATATTCCTTCTTGCTTTGTCAAAGATTAGTTGGCTGTATACTTTTGGGTCCACTTCTGAGTTCTCAATTCTGTTCCATTGGTCTATGTGTCTGTTTTTGTGCCAATACCATACTGTCTTGATGATGCATACAAACCATTTTAAATATTATCTTCTAATTAATTCACTCATTCATTCATTCAACAACAGCTGTCTGTACCCGGGAGGTGCAACTTAGATCGCGGTATTGGGCCTTCAGCATCAGCAACCATGTCTTTGAGACATAACTCCCATAGCTGAATAAGCTATTGATACAAATGTGCACACAAAGCCAGTTCTAAAGACTCCTCAAAGTTAAACATGTCATGAAGAATGTGTTAGATTTGGAGGCACTTCATCAATTCCAGACCCAACCAAAAAAGCAAGAGTTCTGAGGCATTCAAAACAAGAAAACACTCAAAATTTTTGCAAATGACAACTCTAGAGATTAATACATGTGTTTATGACATTTTCAAATATATCCTAAATTAAATGTTACTATAATAGGTGCATTAAGTCATTGTTTATATTTAAGTATGGATGTCAGCCCTGTACATACAGTCATTCTGTTATAAGTGGCACCTACCTCAAACGAAACACCCTGGTTCTATTTTTTCTGGCTCCTGTTTCTATGTAGGAGGTGAAGAGATGCATGTCTATACACACACAACAGGTACTTACAGAGTCACCTACATAACATTCCGCATGTTGTTAACACTTGAGGTGGAGACTCTATACATGTGGCATATTTACAAATGATTCACTGAGTAATAAAATCCCCTTTACCCTTTCTGAGCTTAAAGAGCATTAAGCAGTCAAAAAGAAGGAGGAGGAGGAGGAAGAGGAAGAGGAAGAGGAAGAGGAAGAAGAAGAAGAAGAAGAAGAAGGAGGAGGAGGAGGAGGAGGAGAAGGAGGAGGAGGAGGAAAAAAAACCACACAGAATTTGGCAAAAAAGCTAAAAATAACAGGAAATTTTTGAAGAGAAAATTATAAAAGTATGGCTCAAGGGAAATAACATTTTCCCAGCAGCAGAGGAAGCACACATTTCTTCCTTTGGTTTCCAAATCTGAATTAAGTAGGCAGGCAAGCATGAAAAACTGTGTCTCAGCTTATAGCAGCTGAGAATGGAGTGATACCTTGATAGACTGCCAGCTAGAAAGTCTACTCTGGAACAGAGAAATTGACATTTTTAATGAAACTTTAGTATTTTTTTATATATCTATAATAATTGGAGAAAAACAACGAATGGTTAATACGGAGAACCTGGATTTAATGAAAAGATAAGCAGATTTCTTATCCGGCCCTCAAATATTCTTATTGCATAGAAATGCATAGCAAATTCAAATTTTTTTAAAGTATAACCTGCCACACTATTTTTTTTAGCTTAATCACAGGAAATCTATAGCATAAATGCTTTAAATCCACATTCTAATGTATTCAGACATTCAGACTCACAAATGTTTCAAAATTGTGCCAAAAAGATACCAGCTATTTTTAATTTGCAAGAGCTAGGAAGCACCATATTTCTCCACCCCCAGCCTCTGTCCACTACCACCATGAATAAAAATTTCCCCAAAACATTAGAGCAGTTCTGGGAGAGATGTCAGGGCTTATCCCTCCCTTCTTCAGAGATGGTGCTATTAATTAGCTGTACGAAGAACAGGAGGCGGAGTGGTTGCTACAGTCAGGGTGTAATTTAGCCCTAATTGAGGAGAGAGCTCTGTGAAACCAAAATGGGCAATGTGTGTGCTTTAATTCATATTAAGTACCTGTTTAATGGTTCTAATAACCTTTTATTTCTGTAGAACTTCTTTTACTCCTGAAAATGCTTTCTGGGGAAAGTTGGTCTTCTCCTTTCTAACGCTATGTTGAGTTGCTTAATCCAATTAAGAATTGGCTTTAATTGACTAATTCAGAAATATTGTATTTATTTTTCACACAAATCCACAATTTCCTATTTTACCCTTTTTGGGTTTTTTTTTCTGTTATATAACATAAAATTTGTAATTTTAATAATTTTAAGTGTATATAATTCAATGTCATTAATTCTAATACATAATGTTTTACAATCATCACCATATCTATTTCCAAAATTCTTCATCACTCCAAACAAAATCTATACCCATTAAGCAATAAGTCTCCCATTTCCCCTTTACTACAGCTCATGGTAACTTCTAATCTACTTTCTGTCTATGAATTTGCCTACTCTAGACATTTTACATAAATGGAATCATACAATATGTGTCCTTTTGTGTCTGGCTTATTTCATTTATTATCATGGTTTTAAGTTTCATCTGTGTTGTATCATGTATTAGAATTTCATACCTTTTTACAGTTGAATATTATTTCATTGTATGAATATATCATATTTTGTTTATCTTTTCATCTGTTGATGGATATTTGAGTTGTTTCTACTTTTGGCTATTGCAAAGAATGCTACAGTAAACAGTGGCCCTCAACCACAATCAAATAATTCTGTTTGAGTACCTGTTTTCAACTCCTTTGGGTTTATACCTAGAAGGGGAATGGCTGGGTCATATGATAATTCTGTTTAACTTTTGGAGGAACCACCAAACTGTTTTTGCACAGAGGCTGTACCATTTTACATTCCCACAAGCAATTTTTTTTCCTTTTTTTAAGGGACTTTTTCTTAAGCCTCAGAATGGAGAAAAAGAAAAGGAAGAAATACAGCACTAGCCTATATCTCAAGGAGCCAACCTGCATAACCTTTCATCTTATCATGCTGTCGTACAGACTTTTATAAATGGACTGTAAAATAGCCCTCATTTTAACACTTGGTTTTCTATTTACTTTTTTCTATTATACAGTAATGTGTACTTAAGTACATATTTCTCCCTTTGGTTCACTGGCCCATATTATTTCCATTTTCCATGCTAAGGCTGTAGGAAAGCATTATTTTGGTTGAATGGAAGGAAGCATATCCAAGGCCTGTTATTAGGTTAGTGTGTGTGTATATATATATATATATCCCTTGTGGTAAACTCCCAGCATATATATATATATATATATAGTCCCCTAAATACCCAGATCCTTCCACTTCGCCAGACTGCAGTTACACTTTCCAGTCTTTTTCCTCCCTTAACAAGTTTCCCCATGTTATTTCCCAGAGCAATTGCAGGATGCTCTTCCTGCTTTTGGCAGATTGATTGTCTCATTTAGTGGTGTGGTTTTGCTTTGCAAATAGAAAGAATTTCTTCTGCATTAATCTTTTGTCTTAAAATTTCAGGAATAACCCCACTAAGTATACAATTTAGTGGTTACTAAGAATGTGAACTGTACATGATTGCAGCCAAAAGAGCCACAGATGGCATTTTTGAAAACTGCACTCTATACATCTTTTTAGACTATTATGTGCCCCAAGCAGAGGGGTTTCAACTGATTGATGTATACGTTCTCAGAGAGTAAGAACCCCACCAGATGGTGCAACCAAAACCAGACTTTCTCATATTGCTAGTTAGACAGCAGATAGGAATCACCAAGTGTTACTAAGTAGCTAGCAGTGAGGTACTCTCCTTGGGTGCAAAACTTAACGGGTACCAAAAATCACAGTAATCAATGTAAACAATATTTTAATACAATATTCTCAAAAAATAAAATTTAATGCAAAAATATCCATGATGAACAATATATTAAAATTTTAAATAAAGATAGGATTAGTATTACTGGTTTTTCCTTTTGCCTCTGGCTCCATGTGGTTCAGCACAATGCTGCTAGCTAAAAAGGTTTTTCTTACGATTATGACAAAAGAAAGAAGAATCACTATATTATTTCTATGATTCCATTATTCTACTTCCTTATATTTCTCTCGCAGAGAAATCTTTCACACAGAGCCCTGGGCAAAAATGTGAGCCAAGTAAAATTTATCCTCAGTGGCTTCCATCTCCTTTTTCTTCCATACTCACCCCCAAATTCTCAGTGGTATCATGCTGTCCCCTGACCTCTTGAGGACCTCCCACGTGGACACCTTAGCTGGACCTACTGTCCCACAATATAGGCCAAACACTGCACCTCTTTTAGCTTTTGTGTAGCCCCAAAACAAAAAGAATCCCTCCCAAAGGAAAAGAAAGATTGATATCAAAAATGGCCAAAGATTCTTGAGAGTCAAATTCATCTTAAATAGAACCATACAGTTTTAGAATAAGATCACAGAAATCCACATGAATTCCTTTTATTTTACTAATAAAGCAATGAGCCCAAAGAGGTTAGGAATAGCTTGTGCCCTGAGTTAGACTAGAGCCATAGCAAATACTAGAACCCAGGTCTACTCACCTAACTATATAACTGACAGAGCTAATCTCTATGCTGTGTTTTTGACATTTGTAGCAGAACATGAAAAACAGAAATCATTGAGATATGAAACTACTCAATATCTTTCTGAGAGTTTATTGCACAATCACCACCATTAATGACTCCAAATATTTACTCAGGGATTATTTTGTGTCTAGAATACTGTACCAAAAACTTGATGTCTTGGTATAGGAGGTAAAATCTCAAATGATCATTCAATAACTAAAAGGAAAGAGGCCACAGAGAAAAAGAAATGGGCAAACACAAATGGGGAGATAAAGCAAAATAAGTAGTAGGTATGTTTGGTAAAATAAATTTCTTTTAAAAAGAGTCAGCATTTAAGTGGGTTATGAAATTCGAGGTTAGAAAACTTTTTCAAATATTTTAGTAATCTGATTATCTTCAGGATTTGACCCAGGAATGCAGTTGGATTTTCTAGCAAGAATATCCCTTGTACTATAAGGGGTCACAGCTTCAGACTTCTTTTCCTTTTAAGCAGTTTCTCATTACTCTCTAATGTGATATATAAAACACGTTTACATATATCAACATCAAATAAAAAGCAAACACCAACCATTAGCTAGAGAATGCATATCACTACATTTCAGTACAATAAACAATTTGGGGAGCACGGAGAGGGGGAAACTGAGTATACCCAATCCTGTATGGCAAAAAAAGCAGATCAAAAGCAATTCATGGATTAGGATATAGGGAGTGGACATGGTTCTTATCTTTCTGAGCCTCTTTTCTGCAAAATTAATACTCTAAATCCAAGAATTTTTTTTTCATGGTTTCAGATATGAAGTTTATTTATTTTTTTTACAAATAGTTTATTGTCAAATTAGTTTCCACATAACACTCAGTGCTCATCCCCAAAGTGCCCTCCTCCATGCCCATCCCCCCTCCCCCCCACATCCATCAGTCCTCAG
>NW_024082142.1:286035-316880 GCF_003009895.1 Hyaena hyaena | reverse complement strand
ACACACACACACACACACACACAATGGAGTATTACTAGGCAATCAAAAAAGAACGAAATCTTGCCATTTGCAACTACGTGGATGGAACTAGAGGGTATTATGCTAAGCAAAATTAGTCCGTTAGAGAAAGACAAATATCATATGACTTCACTCATTTGAGGACTTTAAGATACAAAACAGATGAACATAAGGGAAGGGAAGCAAAGATAATATAAAAACATGGAGGGGGACGAAACCTAAGAGACTCTTAAATATGGAGAACAAACAGAGGGTTACTGGAGGGGTTGTGGGAGGGGGGATGGGCTAAATGGGTAAGGGGCAATAAGGAATCTATTCCTGAAATCATTGTTGAACTATATGCTCACTAACTTGGATGTAAATTTAAAAAATAAATTAAAAGAAAAAAGAATATAACAGATCCCACCTATTCCCCCTCAGGTTTCCCTCAGGAATTTGACAAAAGACCTAAGTATGGCCTGAGCCAATCAGGAATGGACCACCCAGCACCTAGAACTATCAAGCCAATAAGGGTGAGACCTGAGAAGAAATAGTGGGGAGGGGAGGGCTAACCAAAACCTTATAAAGCAAAGACCCTTGCCTATTGTTGTGGGCATTCAGTTTCGAATGTCCCCTCTCTGTAAAGAGAGCTTTCCTACGGATGGGGTTTTGGGGTGATGGTGGGGTGGTCTAGAGGCGACGGCCAAGAAAGAATTCTTGAAGACATCTTTGGTGTCAAAAGGTGATTTTATTAAAGCACGGGGACAGGACCCGTGGGCAGAAAGGGCTGCACTGGGATTGTGAAGGGTAACTGATTATATGCCCTCAGGTTGGGAGGCGGTTAGGGATAGAGTAAGTAAGTCTCTAAGGAACTTTGGAAGCAAGGTTTCCAGGACCTTGAGAGGCTAGCTGTTGTTAGGAAAATGCCATTTATTACCGTTAAGTAAGACCACAGTCATGAGACCCTTCAGTTGTACATCAGGGGGCCATAAGCTTGGAGTATGACTGCCAGCATATATGTTGGGGGAGTTGAGATAAAGGACGTTTCCAAAGGAATTTGTATATGTTAAAGTAGACTTACAGGACCCTGGGAGGTCAGAATAATGTTAAGCCAAGATTCCCTTTTGCCCCCAGCGAAGTGTCATCATCGAGGCAGCTCAGCTCCTAGAGGGAGGTCACTCTGCCAGTTTCAAGGACTTGTCAATGGGCTGTAGGCAGTAAGGGAATTTAATTTCTCATTTGCCTTTGTTTCCCACATCACCATGACAAGTGCTTAAACCCCCTTACATCTTGATGAGGGTGCTATTAGGGCTCCAGGAAATGGAGTCTATAGGTTTCTGGAGATTAGGCTATGGATAAGATTGCCTTTTACTTGCAGTTTACTAAGTTATCTGTAAACTGAAGGAGACTCATGTCCGTACTAAAGAAAAATGGGCCAATCAAGCAATTAGGAAAGAAATTAAAAAATATATGAAAACAAAGGAAAATGAAAATACAACAATCCAAAATCTATGGGATGTGGCAAAGGCAGTCCTAAGAGGAAAGTACATTGCACTCCAGGCCTATTTCAAGAAATTAGAAAAAGTGCAAGTGCAAAACCTAACAGAGCACCTAAAGGAACTAGAGGGAGAGCAACAAGAGCACCCTAAACCCAGTAGGAGAAGAGAAAGAATAAAGATCAGGGCAGAAAGAAACAATATAGAAACCGACAAAAAAAATAAACCAAAACCAAAAACAAAACAGTTGAACAGATCAGTGAAACCAAGAGATGGTTTTTTGAAAAAATAAACAAAATTGACAAACCTCTAGCCAGGCTTATCAAAAAGAAAAGAGAGAGCAACCAAATAGACAAAATCATGAATGAAAATGGACTTATTACAAACAACCCCTCAAAAATACAAGCAATTATCAGGAAATACTTTGAAAAATTATATGCCAACAAGTTGGACAACAAAGAAGAAATGGAAAAATTCCTAAACACACACTCACTACCAAAATTCACACGGAAGAGATACAAAACTGAACAGACCTATAACTAGCGAAGAAATCAAATCAGTTATCAAAAATCTCGAAACAAATAAGAGCCCTGGGCCAGATGGCTTCTCTGGGGAATTCTACCAGACATTTAAAAGAGTATTAATACCCACTTTTTCAAGCTATTCCAAAAAATAGAAATAGAAGGAAAACGTCCAGATTCATTTTATGAAGCCAGCATCACTCTGATTCCCAAGCCAGACAGAGACCCAGCAAAAAAAAGAACTACAGGCCAATATCTTTGATGAATACGGATGCAAAAATCCTCAGCAAGATACTTGCAAATCGAATCCACCAACACATAAAAAGAACTATCCCCCATGATCAAGTGGGATTCATTCCTGGGTTACAAGGCTGGTTCAATATTCGCAAATCAATCAATGTGATCCATCACATTAAGAAAAGAAAATAGAAAAACCATACGATCCTGTCAATAGATGTGGAAATAGCATTTGACAAAATACAGCATCCCTTCTTAATAAAGACTCTGGAGAAAGTCGAGATAGAAGGAAGTTACTTAAACATCATAAAAGCCATCTATGTGAAGCCCTCAGCTAACATCATCCTCAACGGGGAAAAACTGGGAATTTACCCCTAAGATCAGGAACACGACAGGGATGTCCACTCTCACCACTGTTGTTTAACAGCGTGCTGGAAGTCCTAGCATCAGCAATCAGACAACAAAGGGAAATGAAAGGCATCAGAATTGGCAAAAGAGAAGTCAAACTTTCACTTTTCGAAGACGACATGATACTCTACATAGAAAATGCCACAGACTCCATCAGAAGCCTACTAGAACTGATCCATGAATTCAACAAAGTAGCAGGGTATAAATCAACGTACAGAAATTGGTTGCATTTTCATACACCAACAATGAAGCAACAGAAAAAGAAATCAAGAGACTGATTCCATTCACAATTGCACAAAAAACCATAAAATACCTAGGAATAAACCTAACCAAAGATATAAGAGATCTGTATGGTGAAAACTATAGAAAACTTATGAACGAAATGGAAGAAGACACAAAGACATGGAAAAACATTCCATGCTCATGGATTGGAAGAATCAATATAGTTAAAATGTCATTACTACCCAAAGCAATCTACACCTTCAATGCAATCCCAATCAAAACTGCACCAGCATTCTTCTCAGAACTAGAACAAACTATCCTAAAATCTGTACGGAACCACAAGAGACCCTGAATAGCCAATGTAATATTGAAGAAGACAACCAAAATGGGAGGCATCACCATCCCAGACTTTAGCCTCTACTACAAAGCTGTCGTCATCAAGACAGTATGGTATTGGCATAAAAACAGACACATAGACCCATGGAATAGAACAGAGAACTCAGAATTGAACCCAAAAGTGTACAGCCAACTAATTTTTGACAAAGTAGGAAAGAGTATCCAATGGAAAAAAAAAAAAAGACAGCTTCTTTAACAGATGTTGCTGGGAAAACTGGACAGCAACATGCAGAAGAATGAAACTAGATCACTTTCTCACACCATACACAAAAATAAACTCAAAATGGATGAAAGACCTGAATGTGAGACAGGAAACCATCAAAACCCTAGAGGAGAAAGCCAGAAACAACCTCCTTGACCACCACCGCAGCAATTTCTTAACTTGACACACCCCCAAAGGCAAGGGAGTCAAGAGCAAAAATGAACTATTTGGACCTCATCAAGATTAAAAGCTTCTGAATGGCAAAGGAAACAATGAAAAAAATTAATAGGCAACCGAATGGGAATAGATAGTTGCAAATGACATATCATATAAAAGGCTAGTATCCAGAATCTATAAGGAACTCCCCAAACTCCACACTCGAAAAACAAATAATCCAGTGTAGAAATGGGCAGAAGATATGAACAGACACTTCTTCAACGAGGACATCCAGATGGCCAACTGACACATGAAACGATGCTCAGCATCCCTTCTCATCAGAGAAATACACATGAAAACCACCCTGAGATACCACATCACGCCACTCAGAGTGGCTCAAATGAGCAAATCAGAGGACGCTAGATGCTGGCGAGGATGTGGAGAAACGGGCACCCTCCTACACTGTTGGTGGGAATGTCAACTGGTGCAGCCCCTCTGGAAACCAGGCTGGAGCCTCCTCAAAAAATTAACAATAGAACTCCCCTATGACTCAGCAATTAGCACTGCTAGGAATTTACCCAAGGGATACAGGAGTGCTGATGCATAGGGGCACATGGACCCCAATGTTCATAGCAGCACTCTGAACAATAGCCAAAACACGGAAAGAGCCCATGTGTCCATCAATGGATGACTGGATCAAGAAGATGTGGTTTATCTATACCATGGAATACTACATGGCAATGAGAAAGAATGAAATCTGGCCATGTGTAGCAACATGGATGGACCTTGAGGGTGTTATGCTGAGCGAAATAAGGCAGGCAGAGAAAGACAGATTCCATATGTTGTCTCTCATATATGGAACAGTAGAAACTTAACAGAGGATCATAGGGAAGGGGAAGGGGAAAAAATAGTTAAGGAGAGGGAGGAAAGCAAGCCATAAGAGACTCTTGAATACTGAGAACAAACTGAGGGTTGATGGGGGGAGAGTGGAAAATAGGTGATGGGCATGGAGAAGGGCACTTGTGTGATGAGCACTGGGTGTTATATGGAAACCAACTTGACAATAAACTATTAAAAAAGATACTGAGAACAAACTGAGAGTTGATGGGGTGGGGGAGAGTGAAAATGGGTGATGGTTAAGGAGGAGCGCACTTGCTGGGATGACAACTGGGTATTATAATGAAACCAATTTCTCAATAAACTATAAAAAATTAAAATAAAAAAATAAAATGTATATGGAAAGGCAGAGGCCCTAGTATAGCTAAACAATGCTGAAAAAGAATAGAGTGGGAGGAATTACCCCATTTGATATTAACACTTATAGCTACAGTAATCAAAATAGTGTGGTACTCGTAGAAGTATAGAAACATAAGCTCAATGGAACAGAATAGAGTTTCTAGAAATAGAATCACACAAGTACAGCTACCTGATTTTTGACAAAGAGGAAAAAAGAATTCAATAAAGAAAGCACAATTTTCTTAACATGTGATGTTGGACATTTTATAAGCCAACAAAAAAATCTTGACCTAATCATCTTACAGTATACAAAAATATCTTAAATGGATCATAGATATAAATGTACAACCCCAAACTATAAAACTTTTAGAACATAGGAGAAATTTTTCATGACCTAGGGTTAGTCAAAGAACTCTTAAACAGGACAATTTATAAAATAGGTAAAATTGATAAAGACATTGTCAAAATTAAAGAGTTCCTCTACAAAAGACAATGAGAAGAGAATCAGAGGACATGCTACAGCCTGGGAGAAAATATTTGAAAATTACATACCAACAAAGAATTTATATCCCAAATATATAAAAAGTTCTCAAAGTTCAATTGTGAGAAAACCAATAGGCCAATTAAAAATATTAAAAAAAGGGGGCGCCTGCCTGGCTCAGTTGGTTAAGCGTCCGACTTCGGCTCAGGTCATGATCTCACAGTTTGTGGGTTCGAGCCCCGCGTCGGGCTCTGTGCTGATAGCCAGCTCAGAGCCTGGAGCCTGTTTCAGATTCTGTGTGTCTCTCTCTCTCAGACCCTCCCCTGTTCAAGCTGTCTCTCTCTCTCTCAGAAATAAATAAAACATTAAAATAAAAATAAAAAAAATTGAACAGGCACTTTTTTTCTTTTTATAGATTACTGTCAAGTTGGTTTAATATAACACCCAGTGCTCATCCCAACAAGTGCCCTTCCCCATGTCCATCACCCCCCTTCCCCTCTCCCCACCCCCATCAGCCCTTAGTTTGTTCAGTATTCAAGAATCTCTCATGGTTTCCCTCCTTCCCTCTCCCCAACTATTTTTTTCCCTTCCCCTCCCCCATGGTCCTCTGTTAAGTTTCTCCTGTTCCACTTATAAGTGAAAACATATGGTATCTGTCCTTCTCTGCCTGACTTATTTTGCTCAGCATAACACCTTCAAGTTCCATCCATGTTGCTACACATGGCCAGATTTCATTCTTTCTCATTGCCATGCAGTATTCCATTGTATAGAGAAACCACATCTTGATCCATTTGTCATAAACAGGCACTTTTTACCAAAGAGGATGTATAGATGGCAAATAAGCACAAGTGGAAGAACTGTGTACCAAAAAGAAGTATCCGAAGACAATGCACGCACGAGGGCAGAACTGAGATAATCAGAACCAATAATCTGATTAATCAGTACCTGAAATACACATACGTCTGGACTTTAAGTACATGAGCGCATGCTTTACTTGGGTTTTCTGTTATTTGCAACTTAAAATATCTTTGTCTGCCACACTTATTATCAAAATAAGTAATTTTCAAGACTTAACTCCTCTCGCCTGCAGTTAATTTTTCATGGCTGCTAAATGTTCTTTCCCCCTTTTTCCTTTGAGCTCCTCCAGTCTCAAGAATCTGAGTCATCCATGTTATCTCTCCCTGTTCCCCACTCTCCTCTCCTGTCCACAAACACACACACACACACACACACACACACACACACACACACACACACTGCAAACCCTTGTGGCACTGTTGTGTCTTATCTCATTTTTCACTTTCCTGTTATGTTGCTAACCCTGGTGCAATGCAATATTCAACATTTGTTACCACTGAATTGCCACTGTCAGTGTTTGTCTACCTCCAGGATTGTTAGCTCCTTGGGCTCCCTTGACTCCACTCTTCCCTGCTTCACTGTTACATGCATTGATCCATAAAGATGAGGGTCTTTAGAGGGACAGGAGGAGGCTAAAAGGCATCTATTCAAACTTATTTACTAATGCTTGTGTATCCCCTATGGTTACCTGCCTTTATGACTTTGCTGGGGAGGGAGCCACCCAAGCTCTATCTGGATCATCTTTCTATTTATACACTTTCCAAATTCTACGCTTTCAAGCTCAAGGCCTACTCTGGAAGGGGTAGGGACTGTTACTGGGGACACATGGGATGTTTCTGGGTCAAGGATAAGGTTCTGTATCTTGGTATGGGTGTGGGTTACACAGGTATATGCATTTATCAAACCATATGAAACTATGCTCTTAAGATATATGCATTTCATTATATGGAAATTTTAGCTTAAGAAAGAATCACAAATGTGTATTAAACTCTAGGTAATGGCATACATGTGGATGTGCTTAAGGGGACATATATAGATATCTAATTTGAAATACATAAAAAATAAGACGGGTTGATGGATAGAGGGATGAATAGATATGTGTCATTAAGTAAGTGTAGTAACATACTAATTGTAACACCTAGATGGTAGATATATGGTGTTCAGAGAACAATTCCTTTGACTTTCTGAAATGTTTGAAAATGTTCATAGTAAAATTACAAGGGAAAAAAGGGCTGTGGGTTAACATCACTGGTATCTTCACAGCCACTGCCTTGGTTTAGACTTCCTTTCAACTTAACTGGAAACTTGCAACAACCTCTTTCACATTGGCCTCCATACCAACCTGCTTTTCGGTCTCTGCCATCCCAAGGATCACCAGGGAAAATATTCTGAAACATAAACTGGACCTCCACAATTAGATCCCTGACAACCTCTTTTCCTTCATTCCCCAGCACTTTCCATACCTTACTCTAGCTTTTACACCAGCTCAACTCAAGGGCTTGTAGCTCCATCCATATACTAGGCTTCAACTTTCCATTTTTGCTTATGCTATTCCTTTTGCTTGGAATGTTCTATTCCAACATATTCTTCTGCCTTCCCTTGCCTATTAGTGAATGCCCTTCAACATTCAAATCAGACTTTCTAAAGGTCTTTTCCTGCTCCTCAGTCTGGGTTAAGTCTCCTTACTTCATGCTCCCATAGCACTCCATATTTATTTGAAACATAAAATTTATCCCAGTATGCTGTATTTGGGTTTCCAAGTCTGTGTACTAAACCACACGCTCCTTGAGGATCAAGCATGCACAGGGCCTGACACAAAGGAGTTTTCGATAAACCACTGTAAAACTGAACCAATGATATTGAATTAGCATGGATGATAATCTGGCACCTTCCAGCAACTTTGTCATAGACTTAGTTGTCCTCCTCTACAGGACTGTAAGGCTCAACACACCTATTGACTCAGCCATTTTTCTATGGCTTTCAAACACTTTCATCATGGAACCAACTTGATTTCCTGCCCCAGTTTGGAATATTCTCTCCAATTCCTTTATTTGATTGATTTATTTTTTAATGTTCATCATTTTTGAGAGACAGAGAGAAACAGAGCATGAGTGAGGGAGGGGCACAGAGAGAGAGGAAGACACAGAATCCGAAGCAGGCTCCAGGCTCTGAGCTCTCAGCTCAGAGCCTGACGCAGGGCTCAAACCCACGAACTGCGAGATAATGACCTGAGCCAAAGTTGGACGCTTAACCAACTGAACCACCCAGGCGCCCCTCCAATTCCTTTAAAGGCTTACTATTTCCATAGTCTCTGTAATCGTTGGGAAATTTTTAAGTGGGGAAATTTACTGATCACCTGTCAAATATTGAATTAAGTTCTTTAAAGCTACTGTAATTCCTCCCAACAACTCTATGAGGTAAGGATTATATCTTCATTTTACAGATGATGAAACTAAGTCAAGGAAATATAAAGTAGCCAGCATAGGCGCTAAAGCTGGAATTCAATCATTGGTCTTTTCAACTCCCAGGCACATCCTCTTTCTACTACAGCCCATTGTCTCCAGGTTGGGCTAGGTTCTGAAAAGCCTTGAAACCCAGAAGGTATAATAAGCAGCAGGAAGTCACGAATGTTCTTGTGCAGAAGGGGATGATGAAAAGAGGACTTTGGGGAGGTGACATTGCAAAGTTATGTATGATAGAATGGAATGTAAGGGAAGCTTGCTGGGCTCCTGACAATAAAAATATAAAATGGATATTGTGTATCTCTTACCACATTCATTGGTGAGTGCTGGCATTATGTTGTGGTCCTATGAGGAAGGAGAGGGCCTCAAGAAATGAGCTATTTTCAGAGTTAAAAAGCTAAAAGGGGGATAAAGGAGTGCACCTTCCGTCTTGTGGGTTGCATGAGTGGACAATTCCATGTGTCTGCCTCCTGGAAATAGCCTAGGATTTCTACCCTTTATGAGATGTAGAAGTCCAGGAAAAGGTCAGAACTGACTGGATGATTGGGTGAAAGCTACCTTAGGGAAGTGGCATTTAATGGGACATTAAAGATGAGATAGTGCCCTCTCCATCCCTCCTTCAGTACCTTCCTCACTAGTCTCTCTGACTTCATCTCACTCTCTCCTAATTCACTCCTGACTATGGGATATTTTTTAAAAGTTGGATCATGCCATTTTCTGCTTAAAATCCTTTAATGGTTCTCAATCATTCATGGGATACAGTTAAGTCTTTTGACTAACATCAAAATAACATATCCTCCACTATCTGAGGTTTAAAGATAAATATTACACCTAAAAACTAATCAACTTTGATCATGTCCTCTTGAACTAGACATGCCACCCTCTTGGAGATTCTTCATATGATCCCCCAGGTGAAAGTCACAGCTGCAGTGATACCAAATTGGTTGTCCTCTATATGCACATGGGTGCTCCCTTCCTACTTGTTTTTATTCATGCTGTTGCCTTGGCCTGGACTACTCTTCCCACTGTTCTCCACCTAACTGGCTACTTTTCATCCTTGAGCTCAAGGAAATCACCCCTGACAGGAAGACTTACTGCTTCCTGAACTCCCTGCTTCCCCAGCGAAGGAGTTAGGTTTTCCTAACTAGCATCCTGTGATCATCTCTGGTGCTCTTCTGGTCTACTCAGTTTAGTGGAGGGCAAGTGCCATTTCATTAAACTTGTCATGAACAGGGTCCTGATGGAAAGGGAAGGGCCTGTGTACTTGAGTCAGGGAACACATGAACAAGCAGAATTGGGGATCTGTACTCAGGACAGGTCAGGTCTAGGAAGATTCGGTTTGGGAATCAACAGCATCCAGAAAGTTTGGGGGTGATCATAATTCCATCTAAGCAATGTAGAAACCGAGAGCCAGACAAGCAATCTCCTCAGACTATTTGGTCATTAAGAAGGCAAGTTCTTAGTGACAAGTCCTGTGTATTTTTCCACTCCATATTGGAAAGAGGGAAGACTGAAGTTGGGTGCTTGTTTCCCTCCTAATTTTTAGATAGGATCCTCTGATCTTCTGGTACCTCCTGTCTGGATGAGAGGTAAGGTGACCCAGACTCTAATTTATCCTTAAGTTGATGACAAAGAGAACCCAACCCACCATTCCTGCAAAGGCTCTGAAATCCCTCCCCTCTTTCCTGTTGCATTTCTACCAGAAGACATAGTTCCCCATAACCCAGACAAGAACCTTTTCTCCCTAGGTCCTAATACCAACATTGATTGAAAGAGTTGGAGGAGGCCATCCAGCCAGGAGGTGCCAAACACAGAATAATCCCAGATTCACAGTAGCAGAATCTCTATGACAATGAAATTCTCTGGGGCACCTGGGTGGCTCAGTTGGCTAAGCAACCAACTTTGGCTCTGGTCATGATCCCACAGTTCATGGGTCTGAGCCCTGCATCAGGCTCTGTGCTGACAGCTCAGAGCCTAAAGCCTGCTTCAGATTCTGTGTCTCGCTTTCTCTCTGCCCCTCCCGTGCTCACACTCTGTCTCTATCTTTCAAAAATAAACAAACATTAAAAAAAAGAGAAATTCTCATCGGGTCCGAAGTCCTTTTACAGTGACTCTAAGACAGGATGCAGCCTGCCCTAGGTCACAGTGTCAGGGTGGTAATGGATTTGGAACTGAGGGTCCTGACATTATCCTGTGGACTCTCCTCAGGACACAATTCTCAATGTTGTATTTTGCTCACAACAGGGGTTCAATAAACATCTGCTGGGTAATTGATCTGCAAAAGATTTTTTAATATGGTGAGGGGAAAGAACATGAGTTTTGGAGTCAGGCAGATCCTGCTGTGGAAGGCCACTGGCAAACTTCAATCTCCTTCACTGTAAATAGGACTAACAACTATCTCCCAAGGTTGTCAGTGAGCATTAAACGAGATATCCTAAATAAAACCCCTAGCACAATGCCTGGCACAGAAAAGACACTTAATAAATAGTAGTGGTTATCAGTGAGAGGTGGCACAGTGGTAAGAACACAGACTCTGGAACCAGGCTGGCCTCACAACTTAAGATGTTTGATACTGTAAGGTTTCTTTGCCTCTGTTTTCTGATCAGTAGAATGAGGATGTCAGTGAGGATTAAATCAATCAATATACGTAGAACACTAACAGCAGTGTCTAGCACAAGAAAATGATCATGATGTGTTAGCTCTAATAATTCTATCCTGTCCCTCACACTGGACTTAAGCACAGTAATCAAGTTCAGGCTGGAGGAGCATGTCAGATAGAGAGGGAGGGAAGAAAAAACAGCAAAATTCCACATTCAAAGACAATACAGGTGTAGCCACTAAGAACAGCCCATGGAATACATGGAAAGCCTTTCCAACAAACTTGTCAGGCCACTCTGAATTGTTGGCTCTTTCTTTTCTGCTCACTGAACTTCTGATTATGTTTCTGGTGTGTCAATTGTGTCTCTAATGAAAGCTGGTATTCTGTCCCCTCCCCACCTCAGGTATAAGGTTGGGCACCAAGGAAGTGCTGAGTTTCATGAAAGTGAGAGAAAGAGAGAATGTAAAACAGAAGGCAGCACTCATGGACCCACCCCACCACCCACCACCCCCATCACCACCCCCATAAAAGAATGCCAAGCAAAGCAATTGCCAAGATAAATCACTTTTATCTCTATAGGAAAGGGAGGATCTAAAAAAAATATAAATTACATTAGTAACACAACATAAGAAAAAAACAGGGGAAAAAAACAGCAGAGAAGTCTGTATGATGCTATTCTAACCTGTTTATAAAAAGGCCCTGCATCAGAAATTCACAATCCTACCCACTTCTAAAAATATATTTAGACATGTACAGAAGCGGTGGGCTTGTTTTTAAATTGTTTGCTTTTTTGTAAAAATATATTAAAGGTGAATAGAAATCCTCTCTCCCTGCCCCCTATCCAACCCCCAGCTCTGTGCTAGGGACTAGAGACCAGAGGTAACTCTCACCATGTTCTACACCTTAGTTACTACCACTCCAACCCCTCCCCAACTGACTTCACTTAGAACCTGAAACATTAAAAAAAAAAAAAAAAAGCACACTAGCCTCTTTGGAAAAGCATAACTCTGAGGGTAAACTTGCTTTTCATTTAAAACACAAAACAACAAACAGGAGACTCTGAGAGCCCAACTAAACTAAAAGGAAACCCAGTCAAACGGAGGTTGGGTTTCAGCTCCACAGAAACTTCTAACAAAGAAATAAGAGGGGAAAGAGGTCCGGAACCAGGGGGATTTGCTAGCAATTAGCTGCCTTTGAAAGATCAAGGAAGGCGGGTGTTAATGGGCAGAAGGGCTGGGGTCCTGGTCTTGGTTACAGCAGTCAGGGCCTAGTCAGGCAGTTGTCTACACAGGGACACAGGCTGCCCTCCCTTCCCTCCCCTCACTACCCTCTGCTGCCTTGAAATCCCCAAGAACAAAGCTGGGTGGAAATAGAGGGGAGGGGAGTAGGGACCTCACGTTCTAGGGGGGAGGTAGCCAGGCTTTTTGCCTTTGGTGTGACTAGATGGAGGACTGCATGGCCCCCGGGGTCCCCAAAACAAACAAAAAAAGCAGATGGGGTTAAGGGGCCCCTGATTCCAAATAAAGAGAGTAGATGTGGGGCTGTAGAGAAAAGAAAGACAAACTGGAGACACAAAGACAAGGGCAGCCTCACATACTCCTGTGGCCTGCAATGGTAGCTATTAAGTTCCCCAGAAGCACTGGGCTAACTGGGGTGAGGTCAAAGTGGGGAGTAGAGGTCAAGGATGCACTCCACATGGGCAGTACCAAAATGGAAGGAGTGGGGCTTTCTCCATTCAGTCCAGATTGCCAGGGAGGCAGGACAGGCTGAGGTGGAGGGAGTTGAGGGAGGAGAAGGGAAACAGGTTGGGCACTGTCTGGACAGTAGAGACACTCACAAAGGGAAGACAGGGAGGGGAGGATCGAATTATCTGCTCCTTTACAGATGGGCATCTCCTCTCCCAGGCTCAGGCTCTTGAGTAGCCCATCTGTACTCTGCTTGAGCATTGACCTGATGTCTGGGAGCACAAAGGCCCAGAAGTGAAGATATGAGTTCTGAGGTCTTCTTCAGACCAAGACCTTAGGTGGGGAAAGAAGGAGGGAGGCTTCTGATGGAGAACCCAGGGGTGAGCTGTCCTGCCACATTCTTTCCAGAAGGTCCAGGCTGTGCTCTGTGGTACAGGTGAAGAGAGCAGGCTGTACGTAGGGCCAGGGTTATCTGCTTCAGTGGTAGGAACTCTCAGACTGTTGGGAGATGGTTTTTCACCTTTTGGGGCCCAGCTATAGCCATATGGATAATGTTCGGCAGGACCTCAAAATCCAGGCAAATCCCTGAAGTTCACCCTGGGACAGGGGACCTCATCTGTAGCCACCCAAGAGTAGCTTCCTCCAATGGGCTACAAAGTCATGGTCAAAGGCTTGGGTGTCTGTCCTCTCCCCACCTTTAGAAGTGACAGAAGTCTCTCTTCTTCCCAAAGATGAGTAAAGTAAGCCCATAGCCTTTCTAGTCCACCTCTGGAAATGGCCCCTGGTGGGGCAGTAAGGAGACTCCAGGCCCTCCTCTTTATTTTCATGATGCATTTGGCAAGAGGGGAAGGAGGCTAGACCCTTCTCCCAGGAACAAGTCTGGAAAGGGATAGGTCCACTGGGCTGGGGGGGCGGAAGGGGAAGAAAATGTGGGCAGAGGTGGACAGGCTTCTAGAGACAGGGCTGGAGTTGTGGGAAGTGTTGAGCAATGGGCCTCCCACTTCATGACCAGGGAAATAGCAAGGGGCCCAGGCTCACTTTATGCCTCTCTTCATCCTGCCTCCTACCTCTAAGTGGGGATGAGAGTATAGGGTAGATGGAGCTGGTAAAAAGGAAATGGGTTGGAGCAGCAGAAAAGAGGCGTTCTAGTCAGCCAGAAACCTCTCTCATTTACCTGCTACTCAGAGGTATGGAGAAGGAAGGCAGGATGCTCTAGCAGAAGTAGAGAAGGGAGTTAGAGGAGTTGGTGAAGGGGCCTGTTGGGAAGTCCATGCCTTTGGTCAGTTCCAAGAAAGCAGGACAACGCGCCTCAGCACCTTGTCCGGGGCAGACAGGATCCAGGAGTGCCCCGAGAGTTGACAATGGAGAAGGCAATGGGGGTGAAGGGGTGAAGGGCAGGACACCAGGGGGCTCACAGAAGTAGTTTGCCATTTCTGTGGATTTTCAGGATACGGCCAAGTCTCTGCTTTGCTGTGGCCAGGCCCTTTTTAGGACGCTTTCCTGTGGGGAAAAGAGAGGTAAGTAAAGACTATGGCAAGGGCTTCAGCAACAACTCTAGCAGCATCTATCTTTGATCTACCTCCCTCATCTGTTCTTTTGCCCACAGAGTGTCTCCATTCTTATGCTGGCTCCAGGCACATCTTGGGCAAGAGGCCCTCCTTAACTACTTCCATCATGCCTTGCCTCTTCCTCCTATGATCTCCTGTAGCAGCTATCAACTCCCTGACTAGCCTGTCTGGTTCCTCTTCCTCACTGATTTCTTTGGTCCCAATCATTTTACTTCCTAAATTCTGCAGGGATGTGGTGATGCCCCCCTGTCCTCTTATCCTGACCACTGGGACTGGACATGTGCCTGGTTAGTGATTATAGCTCAGTGTCCCTGAAGGTGACATCCCCACAGCCTTGTTTGATTAGAAACCCTCTTCATCATCCAATGCCACACTGACTTCACCACCCTTGAGCTGCATACTCTAGGGACTGGGCTTTGAAGGCCAAAGTGAGGAAGAAGAGGGCTTGAGCTACGCCCCCCCAACTGCTTCTTCCGCTTTCCCCCCACATCAAATCACTTCCCATGTCCACTGTGACCTCCTCCGTATTTGATCAATTCATCTTCTCCCTCTTCGTTCCTTCTGCGATAGCCCCAGCTTCTCTCCACTGCAGCCTGAACTTGTGTATATGTCTCCTCCCTAGACTTCTCACCCACGGCCCACCCTCCACTCTGGTCACCAAAAGGCCCTTTCTAAATCCACATCTGAAATGCACCTGTTTAACACCAGTTAATGTCTCTTCATGGCCTAAGAGAGATCAAATACAAGCACCTTAGGTTGACCGTCAATATCCCTCCCAGGTATTCTCATCTACCAGGGCACTTAGGATTTGGAGCTGGTGACCCGAAGATCCTTCTCAGTTCTGTAACCATATGGCAGCCGTACCTTGTCCTGCTTGATTGCTCTGGGAGCCAACTGAAGGGCGCCGCTGGGTCAAGAAGACGCCAGGGGCCATGGGTGTGGTGCTGCGGTTTGCCTGGGCCATACCGAAGGCATTGGGACGAGCAGTATATTCGTGGTCAGCAAGACTTCCTGAGAGGGCCTCTTGTTTAGGCTCAGGAGGAGGCAGGGGTGAGGAGGAAGTGAGAAGCTGAGGTGTAGTGACCAGAGTTGGGGCTGGTGCTGCCACGCTGAGATTGGACTCTTGAGGGCAAGGCTGTTCTACCTCCTTCAACAAAGGCTTCTTCTTGATATATTTCTTCTTCTGGGCCTTCTGCAGCTCCTGAAATACAAGCCAAGTTGGGGGAGCGGAATTCAGAAGTGGAGAAGAGGAGAGAATTGCCCAGAAAGGAAACCAGACACTAGTCAATGTGGTTCTGTAACCCACCCCACCCCAAGTCTAGCCTGGATGTTACGTACACAAAACACATAGGCCTTCCATCACCTGAGATCATCTCTTTGGTATCATCCACCCTGAAGTTATCACTGCCACTAATCAGTACAGTGGTAACAGAAGGGTAAATGAGATCAGAGACTTGGGTTTTGGTCTTAGCATTGCCATTTATGAGGTGCACCATGGATACTTCTAATAAGAATAGCTAAATTTATGCTGGCAACTGAGAACCTTCATACAGTTGACCCTTGAACAACATAGGGTTAGGGGTACTAAGCCCCCATGCAGGCAAAAATCCACATTTTGACTCCCCAAAAACTTAACTACTGATAGCCTGCTGTTGACTGGAAGCCCTAATAATAACATAAACAGTCGATTAGCATATATTTTGTGTGTTCTACATATTATATACTGTATCCTTACAATAAAGGCAGAGAAAATATTAAGAAAACCATAAGGAAGAGAAAATATACTTAGAGTACTACACTAAAAAAAAAAAAAATCTATGTATAAGTAGACCTGTGCAGTTCAAGCCTGTGTTGTGCAAGGGCCAACTGTATGCTTTACTTCATTTAATCCTCAGAGTATCCCTGAGAAGGAAAATCCCTTAGTTTATAGATGAGAAAACTAAGGTGCATACTAAGGGATACTAAGTAGTTTGAGCCCAAAGCCTCACAGGTGAAGGACTGCTGGGTCCAGGATTCAGCCAGGTCTATCTGAATACCCACCCTGCACACTTCTCAAAAAGGGACTCTGAGAGTGAAAGAGTAGTGTTGGAATAAAATAAAATTAAAGAAGAAAAAAAACAAAGAAAAAAACAAAAAAAAACCCAACTAACCAACCAACCAAAAACTAGGGTTCAAATTATAGGCTTGTGCTCCGAGTGGGATGACCTTGTCAAGTTACTAACCTTTGTGAATCTCAATCGCCTCATCTGAAAATGGGCCAAATAAGTCTGTTTTTCAGGGTTGTCAGAGAGATGAAATATAATAATGATGTAAAAACACATAGCACACAGTAGGTACTCAGCAAGTGGGAAACTATTGCTCTATCTTCATCTCTTACAATGGTTTCGCTTACTTTTGCTGGCCTTTTAATAGAGGACTTGGCAATTCTCCACACCACTGGGTCTTAAAACCTCAATTCTGGTTGGGAAGGATGAATAAGGAGTTATGTCACTTCTCCCAACATCTTAGATTTCATCCATCCATTGCTCTATGGATCTACTATCCACTGTGTAGTGGGTACCTGTATAGTGGGCATCTGGAGCCCTGAGAACCTGGAAAGGTGGTGCTGAGAGCATGTGAACGACTTCACCTTCTGAAATGCTACACAGCCTCACAGACCAACTCAGTGATTACGTTTCTTTGCCTTGGCAACACGGGCCTACTCCTGCCAGGTTGTGGCTACCATAGGAATTTCTGGGGGATAAGAATAATAATATTAGTAATACATGCCAGGCACTGTTCTGTAATTTAACTCATTTAATACTCAGAAGAAGTATGAGAAGAAAGAATGAAATTCCATTTTTAGGAGAAGAAACTCTAGCACAGAGAGATTAAGTCATTTTTCCAAGGTTATAGGACCAATATGTGACAAAGCTGGGATTCAGACGTAAGCCACTGGGCTTCAAAATCTCTTTTCTCAGCCATACTGCTATTCCATCTATACCAGAAACTGCATTTCTGTCCCCATTTCTCTCATCTGAATCCAGAGATTATCTATTCACACCTAGATCACATAGCCGAGATTTTACTACCTTTGCTGCCAATCTCCTTGTGTAGTTCATCCAGATTCCCCCACAGAAGACTAGATTGTTTTATGACAGGACCACTTACAACTTGCCAATTTCCCTGCTCAGAAACCAGTTAGCAGGTCCTCACCCAAATTCAAACACCCCGGTCTGACATTCATGGTCTTCAATAGTCTGGCCATTCCTACCTATCCAACCCATAATGATAATACTGAAAAGCTAATATGTCTGTAATACTTACTCTGTGACAAGTGCCATGCTTGGAGTTTTTCCATATATTACCTCATCTAATGCTCAAAGTTTATGAGAAAACTGAGGCATAGAGCTAAAGTGGTAGAGTGAGGATTCAAAGTCAGGCAGGCTGGTTCTACAATCCATTTTTTAATCTGAATTTATCTTCCCCTGTTCCCCAACATGAAGCCTCCAATCCAGAAAGATCTGCTCATTTATTTAGTCATACATTCATTCCTTCATTCACTCACCCAACACTGACTAAACACATGTTTAGTATAGTGGGGATACCAAGTTAAATTAGATATATCCCCACCCTTCAGGCACTTACAATTTAATAAGGGACACAGAAAAGCACACTTATGACTGTAAGAGAGAATGCTACAGAAGCACAGAAGGTTACTGTAATAAATTGTTGGTAGGTGGTACGAAGGTGTGTTAGGTAAGGCATCTGAAGGGGAGGATTCCCAATGGGCAGAGGAACAACCTGTGCAAAGGCACAGAGGCATGAGACAATGTGATACATGCTAAGTGAACTTCAAGTATCATGGTACGATAGTACAGCTGGTGTAAAGGGCATGCATGAGGGGCTGGTAGGAGGTTAGGGAGGAGAGGTGACTAGAGAACAAATTAGGAGGGCCTTGTGTACTTTGCCAAGGATTTCCCTTCTCCTGGAATGCCTTCCTGTTCCCTCCAAAAGCTTAGCCTGCAAAATGCCTCCCAAATTTCAAACCCTCTTCTTTAAAGTCATCCCTGATCAACTGAAACAGAAGTGAGGTCCTTAGAAAGCACTAAAAGTAGTCTTCACACCTTTAATTAATAAATTAATATATGTTTATTTAAGGCAGTAGAATGCTCCCCTCCATCACCTTTTTTCCAGATTACATCTAACTTGGCACTAGGATAGTTCCGGTCAGAGATGGCTTGGTCTCTGCTGACTCCCAACAGCAGCCTCTGAGACATTTCTAAGCAACTCGAGAGCCCCATATAACAGCATATTTAAAACACTGTTCTCTTAAATTTTACTGGAATAGAATATAATTATTAAAATATACAAAATTTTAACTATTTTACTGAAATAGCAAGTAACATGAAATTTGAAGTTAGAGGATATGAGTTTGAATCTTGTCTCCTCCATTGACTGGCTGTATTATCCTGGACTAGTCACTTAAAGACAGCCTCATTTTCTTCACCTGTAAAATGATGAAAATATCACCTACTGAACAGGGCTACTAGGCAGATTACATGAGACATTGTACATGGAAGCCCCTAACATAAAAGCAGATGCCCAATAAATGCTCTCAGCAATAGGGTATGGCATGAAGAGTCAAGAGGATGTTGATAAGGAGAGAACCAGAAAATTCAACTCCAACTGCTCCCAGGGTTGCTGAGCGCTGTATACACATTAAAGAACTTTACAAACTGGAACCTGCTAGGAGGTCAATTTAATTCTAGTGAAGTGACTCTTTAGGACAAAAACTAGTGGGTGAAGTTTTCTTGGGAAGTAGGGGCTGAAGATTAAGGCAATAATATTTGGCACAGAAGAGGACAAGGAAAGCCTCTCCCCCAAAACCAAGTTCCAATACCAGTTGAGTGGCCAAGAACTTGAGCACACTCAGCTGGTAAACTCCTTGGTGCTTCATCTAATGGCAAATGATCTCGTTCAAGGACAACCCTGGTCCTTCCCATCTAACAGGTTTTAACACACCTAGAAAGGCAAATGATATCAACAAGGGCCTTTCTCTGGCCCCCTATTTCCTTTCACCCTAAATCATGTCAACTGTGTGACCTCTGGAAGTAGTTTGTCATTAAGTTGGTCTGTGAAGGATATAGGAGGAGCCTACGATAATGCCATATATAAGGATCAAAGTGGGTACACTCTCCAATGAGACAACAGCGGGAACCTATCAGCGTAAGGTCTCAGTTTTAAGGCTCTAAGGAAACTGGGATCAGTAGCAAGGCCACTGCCTAGGTGTCAGCACCTACCTGCTGGGCTAGCTTTGCAGCTGCTGCAGCCAAACCAGTCTCAATGGAAGCTACCCGGGTCCCCTCACGCACAGGACGGTCCTGCTTTGGTAGAGTTGGGGTCACACGGGCTGCAGAGGAAACAGGATGAAAACATTTATCTGAATGTCAACCATATTCCCTACCTCTGAGCCCCTCCCCCCACAAAGGTGGTCTCACTGGTCCTCTAGCTTCTAGCTTTTTAGAGAGTCAGATTTTGTTTCCCATCAGGGAAGAAGCTAATTTACAAATGCTCAAATAACACAATGCACACATGATTGGTATTTAAGGTTGTTCATGTTCTGCTCCTATCCTACCTACCTTCTCAACCTTATTTCTACATTCATATTATCAGCTGCTCTAAACAGAATGGCTTCTTTATTATACCTCCAGAATAAGTACAGCTCATCCTCTCTCCCTGTGCCTTCATCCTCACCATCCACACTGCCTACAGCACCCTCTTCCCTTTGTTCCCCTCTTCAAAACCTGCCCATCCTTCAAAGGTAAGCTAAAATCAACTTTCTATACAAAACCTATATGCCCTCTCTGGCTCACACTGACTTCTCCCTCTCCCGAACTTATGATACGCACAAGTCACTCAATATATAGCACGTGCCATTTTATCACATTCCCTAATGTTGATGTGTTGTTGTGTGTCTTATTTCGTCAACCAAACAAGCTATGAGCTCATAAAGACTGTCTTCTTGTATAACCCTTTTATAGTGCCATAACAATCTTGAATCAAAAAATAGTTACTTATCCCATGTTTTACATAGGAGGTATATTTCAGGATAACCAAACAGTCCCAGATGATGAAGGAGAGCTCTTCTTTAGAGAAGAATGCCAGCTAATAAACGGAATGACAGAATTGGAAAATCACAGGTTTGTAAGCCCTAAAGAAACAATTGATTCTAGGGCACTGGATATTCACACAGTACCAAAGTATTAATTCACATAGTACTTGTAGTCTCAAGAAGGAAAAAAAACTAGCTTTTTGACAGTAAGATCACATCACTCCCTTAAGTAAGTATTAACCTGGCTGTTACTAATAGTGAGACAGTTGACTTCATGTGTCTCCTGATACAGTGCAAAATGAAATTTACAGCATCACCTGGGAAGTAGTTTTGCCAAAGACCTAAAATCAAGGAAGTGGTTCATACTATTTCCATTTTTTAGAAAATGCAGAGATAAGAGAACAAGTTAAGTGACACCATGAGAAAAAAATCAGACATTCTACAAGATAACTGGCCTGTTTCCTTAAAAAGACAATGTCCCAAGGAAGCAAACAAATAAATCTAAAAGGTGGGATGTGTTACAGGACAATTATACCAGTTTTTACAATAAATCATCAGCATAAAACAAAAAAGGGGGAATGCTCTAGATTCAAAAGGCATGAAAGCCAAATACTTTGTGAACTCTGTAACATCCTGATTTAAACAAATCCACTACAAAAATACCTTTTTTGGTTAGACAATTGAGGAAATTTGATTATGGACATAGTATTAGATCATGTACAGGAAGTATCACATTGTTAATTTTGTTATGTATGATAATAGGATTGTGGTTATAGGAGAATATATATTTTTAGATATGCTTATTAAAGTACACTATAGGTGAGGAATATCACAATATAGAGGATTTGCTTTAAAGCACTGACAATTTTGGGGCACCTGGGTGGCTCAGACGGTTAAGCATTTGACTTCAGCTCAGGTCATGATCTCATGGTTCATGGGTTCGAGCCCCGCATTGGGCTCTGCACTCACAGCTAGCTCAGAGCCTGGAGCCTGCTTCAGATTCTGTATCTCCCTCTCTCTCTGACCTTCCCCTGCTCACGCTGTCTCGCTGTCTCTCTCTCTCTCTTTCTCTCTCTCTCTCTCTCAGAAATAAATAAAACATTAAAAAAAATAAAGCACTGACAATTTTGAAAAAAGAAAACAAAGATGAATCAAACATGGCAAATTCTTGATAACTGCTGATTCTCAGTGGTGGGTGTATGGGAATTTATTTACTATTCTATTTTTAATTAAAGAAAAAAGTGTCATAGAAAAAAAAAGAAGTGGTTGTGTTTACTGACCTAGATTTGAATATTCCTTGGATGGTTAGCTATTATTATTATTATTATTATTATTATATTATTATAAAAAAGACTTTCTGTATAAGCAGTATGCATACTACAGAATAAGCAATTCAGAAGGCTGAAGTCCTCTCTTTAAAGGTGATATTTTATTTGTTTAAAAATGATCTGAGGCAAATGAAGCAAAAATGTTAATGCATAATTTTTGGTTATGGATTCTTGGGTATATTGTTCTCTATAGTTTCGTTACGTGTGGTGGTTTTAAAACAAGGCTCCAAATTCTTTAACACTTTTCCTATTGATAGGTGGGGTTTTATGTTCCCTTCCATTGAATCTGAGCTGATTTATAGCCTATAGAATGTGGTGAAGTAACATTGCTCGACTTCCCAGGCTAGGTCAGAAAAGGCAATTTCAGTTTCTACATTGCTTGCTAGAACACACACTTAAAGCCCTGAGCAGGCATGTAAGCTAGTCACATGGAGAGGCCACATGTTGGCACTATGCTTGGCATTTCTAGTCCTTGAGTGTTCCCAGCCTAGGCACCAGACATGTGAGTTAATGAGACCTCAGATGATTCAAACTCTTGGCCATCAAGCGACCCCCTCAGCTTTCAAATTTTCCTAGATAAGGCCACATACCTTATAGAGTAGAGACAAGCTACCCCTACTGTACACTTTCCAAATCCCCGACCTGTATAATACATGAGAAAGTCCTTGTTTTAAGCTGGAAAAAAAAAAAAAAAACCTCACCTTCCTTCATTGAACCTGGGTTTTGGGGAAAAAACACTATAAAAGACATTTTGGGGGGCACAGTTGAGAAAATTTAATGATGGGTATTAGAAGATCTTAGGGTATTATTAATGGTTAAGTACAACAAAGATAGTATGGTTACATGGGAGGGTGTCCTTATTCTTAGGCGATATTATTAAGGGGTAAAATATGTTATGATGGCTGCAGACTACTTTGAAGTGGCTCACCAAAAGCTAGAAGATAAATGAATAAAGCAAATAGAGCAAAATATATTGAGAATACAGGTGTTTGTGTACTATCTTTCTATATTTATATATGTTTGAAATTTGTCATAAAAATTTTAACTGACTGAGACTAAGAGATTATAACAACCCAATGAAATGTGTAGTCCTTGAAAACATCCTGATTTGAATACACAAATTATAAGATATTTTTGGTATAATGGGGGGGGGATATTTGAATAAAGATTTGGTATTAAATGACGTTAGAAAATAAATGTTACTTGACTTAGGTGTCGTAAAATGGTACAATGGTTATAGAAAAAAATGTCATTTTCATAGCAGTGCATACTGAACCATTTGGTATTTCATGATGGATGGCAATAGCAAAAATGACAAAGCTAAGGACTTCCAAAAATGCACTCCTGAATTAAGACAATGAGAAAACTGGTAAAAATTGTCAGAAAAAAATTTCTTTCAGAACTCTGGATAATTAGCTAAAGGCTTACAGAAAACCTCTAGTGAATTCTAGTAGGAAAGTAAAGGCTGTGAAACAGGGATGAGAAGGACACTTTTTACTGTATATCCATGTGTACTTTTTGCCCTTCTAGAGTTTATGCAATTATTATTTTCAATGTTTAGTTATTTATTTTTGAGAAAGCGCACGAGCGACGAAGGGGCAGAGAGAGGAGACAGATGATCCAAAGCGGGCTCTGTGCTGACAGCAGACAGCTTGATGCGGGGCTTGAACTTATGAACCATGAAATCATGACCTGAGGCGAAGTCAGATGTTTAACCGACTGAGCCACCCAGGTGCTGCCCTTCTGGAGTTTAATGGGGATCTATCCTAAGTAAATAATCAGAGACACCAACGCATATAAAAATGTTCACCCCAATGTTATTACTAATTGTGAACACATGGCAATAGGCTAAATGCCTCATGTTAAAGTAGAAGTTAGGTAAACAAGGTATATCCAGAGAATAGAGTATTTTGTAGCCATTAAAATATTTTTTAATGTTTTATTTATTTCTGAGAGAGAGAGAGACAGCGTGAGCAGGGGAGGGTCAGAGACAGAGGGAGATACAGAATCTGAAATAGGCTCCAGGCTGTCAGCACAGAGCCTGACACGGGGCTTGAACCCACGAACCGTGAGATCATGACCTGAGCGGAAGTTGGACACTTAACCGACTGAGCCACCCAGGCGCCCCTGTAGCCATTAAAATACTTATAAACAATGGTTTAAGGACATGCTTATGAAATAATATTAATTTAAAAGGCCAGGTATATTTACTAGTTTTCAACTTTTACAGTCAATCACTAGTTACTATAGAGTATTTATCACAAGAAAATGTAAATGCTAACAACCTTGATAATGTAAACAAAAATGTGCAGTTCATGAGAGGCAGGAAGCAGGAAGGAGTTCTAATGTCTGTATCTTAGAGAGTGGATAATCAAGAGAGACTGAGAGAAGCTGAGAGAAAGAGAAATAGAAACTAAGTTGATACATCAAGAAATGGTGGTATAAACCCTATTATTTTGAATTTTGGAAGTAACAACCAGAAAAAAAACCTATGAGGTTGCCTCTCAGGCACAGGATCGGAGGTGGGGAAAGCAGGGGCAAAGACCACTCACTGCATTTCATCCTAAACTCCTCTGTACTATTTAATTTGCTACCAGATATACAAGTTAATTTGATTAAAAGGCAAAAATAGCTTAAAGCAGGATATAGGCTTATCTATATCCTATAATTTTAACCATAAAAAAGAAATACATAGGAAAAACAGACTTGAAGGAAATGTATCAAAACATTAACACAGCGGTTGCTTCTGGTTAGTTGGATCATGGGTGGTTTCTTCTTTACACTTTCCTCTATTCTCCGTATTTTCCCACTTTTCTATTTTGCTAATCAGCCAGAAACTATATGAAAAAATACAATCAGAAAATAGGCCTTAAAAAAGAAAAAAGTAACATTTGCTGACTGGCTCACTGAGAGAACACTTTCTAGGATTATTCTGTCACCCTTGTCCCTCAACTCCAAGCTAACAGCAGAAAAGCCAAATAAGGATGGGTGGGGCCAGCAGGCCCTTTCCTTCCTAGGGAACGATGGGTAACTGAGATGCCAGCACCCTCTGCAATAGACTGCTGCAGTAACAGCTTTCAATTTGCTCACACCTCTCTGTAGCACAGGAGGATTCTGTAGCTCCCCCTCTCTCAAGAGATGTAATGTATTTCTCCAACCCTGGAATTGAGGCTTGACTATGTAACTTGCTTTGGTCAGTGGGACAAGGGAAAACATGACACAGGCAGAGGCTTGAAAAGTGCTTGTAAACTGGGGCTTTCCTTCTCTTGCTACTGGACATGCTTCTGCTATCCTGTGAAAAAGCTCAGGCTTGCTTCCTAGAGGACCAGGAGAGACCACATGGGAAGAGGCCCTAGCCACCCCAAATTAGGTCTAGACCCCTGAGGAATATCTTTATAGACCATCCAGCCTCAGCCAACCCAGTCCAGACTAGGACAATAGCTTAGCCAACCTACAGAATCATGAGAAATGATCAGCTGTTATTGTTCTGAGCCACTAAGTTCTGGGTAGCAAAAGCTAACCGAAACAGCATCCACTGTGAAAACCACCCAACCAATGAAATGAGTAGAATTACCATCTAAATCCCATGTTCAACTCAATGACCATTCTAGTTTCCTTCCTCAGAGCTGGCCTCTCAGCTAGTATAAGTGACAGTCTAAGGAGTCTTGCGGCTTGTACAGTTAGGCAGTCAGCAGAATTTCCTTCATTTGACAACCTTATTACCAAAGGTCTGGGATGATAGTAGCAGAATGTTCTCAGAAGTCTCAGACTGCTTGTTGGAATCTGCTGAAGTTCTTCTTTTTTAAAGTTTATTTATTTATTTTGAGAGAAAGAGAGAGTGTTCCCGAGAGCATGAGTTGGGGAGGGGAAGAGAGAGAGAGGGAGAGAGAGAATCCCAAGCAGGCTCTGCACTGTCATCACAGAGCCTCACGGGCACTGGAACTCATTAACAGTGAGATCGTGACCTGAACCTAAGTCAAAGTCGATGCTTAAACAACTGAGCTAC
Organism: Hyaena hyaena; assembly: GCF_003009895.1. Taxonomy (NCBI): domain Eukaryota; kingdom Metazoa; phylum Chordata; class Mammalia; order Carnivora; family Hyaenidae; genus Hyaena; species Hyaena hyaena. The sequence continues at coordinate 290,928 of NW_024082142.1, read as the reverse complement.
TCAGGTGCCCCTCAAAGTATTCTTTTCATCTCAAGCCATGTAATATCAGAAGCAACATGCTTCATTACCTCTGGCTATGCTGAACTGAGTGCATGAAATGTGTCTTATCGATCATTTTTAATCCAGCCCCTAACACAGTACCTAGCACACGGGTGATACGCAACAAATATTTGCTGAATAAACAAATGAATGACTGAATCATATCTTCTTATGTTAAATATCCCAACTACCCCAGCCTATTTTCCCCAAACCATACCTACAGAGTTTAAGGACAGAATACTGGATCACCTTTAGGACTCCATGGAGCATCATCTGAATTCTTCTTTTTCTTGGGTCGAGATTTCAAAGCAGGGTCATCATCGTCAGACTCCAGGGAAGGATAAACTGCAGTGAGAGGGAAAAGCAAGGTAAACTGAGATTTCATCCAGAAGGGTGAAGACAGAAGGATACCTACATCTCAGCTCCTCCCACTCTCCTACCAGTAGACCTTTTACTTATCTATACACAAAGGTAGGAACCCCTGAATGTGTCAAATACTTTTCATGCCTTTCTACCTTTGTACATTTGCTGCAAATGTCCTCCAAGCATCACCAATTGTGATTCATTCTCAACATCCATTTAGTGAGTAACCTCAGGAGTTACTTTACTGAGGTGCAAAATTCGGCTCCAGATTCACTTCCTAAAGAAGCCTTCCTTGTCCCTCAATCTGATTCAGATACCTCCTCAATTCTCCAGAGTATCCTGAGTATACCTCTATTGGAGTTATTTGTTATACAGTATTTAAGAGTTGGTAAGTAAATAGGTCAACCCCAATTTACCCTGAGGGCAAGAATATGTATTATTTGATTTCAAACTAAGGAAGCCTAACACAATGCAGAGTAGGTAATCAATAAGTGTTGGCTGAAATGGAAAAAGAAACGCTATACACATTATTTACAGAAAGAGAACAAAAAGACCACCTGGGCTGAGTGGGAACTCAACTGGCAAAAAGATTACTGGAACAGAATGATCTGAATGACAAAATACACATATACAAGTATCTCATCCTATATACAAACATACAAACGTCCCCCATACTCTCCTCATAAACCACATGTAACACCTATAGGTTTAATGGGAAAATGGTCTAGACAGATCCTACTGATGAAGTCAACTCTGTTGCTACTGCTGCTAAAACTAAAAGGAAGCAAAGTAAACATGAAACTTCTTCCTAATGATCCTACTCCCACTTCTTCTAACGACCAGCTTCAAATTTCTATAGAATTCTACTTCATCAGAGGAATCGAGTCTTGTACTTCCTTCTAGTGGGACCTCTTTTTTGTAACTATATGATATCATGGATGTTAGCTAAATAAACTGTGGTAATTATTTCACAGTATGTGTAAGTCAAGTCATTATACTGTATACTTTATTTTATTTTATTTTTTTTTAATGTTTTATTTATTTCTAGGAGAGAGAGAGAGAGAGAGACAGCATGAGCAGGGGAGGGTCAGAGAGAGAGGGAGTCACAGACTGAAACAGGCTCCAGGCTCTGAGCTGGCAGTCAGCACAGAGCCCGACGCGGGGCTCGAACCCATAGACCGTGAGATCATGACCTAAGCGAAAGTCGGACTCTTAACCGACTAAGCCACCCAGGCGCCCCTGTATACTTTAATTAAAAAAAAAAAATTTATTCATTTCTGAGAGACAGGCAGACAGACAGACAGATACAGCGTGAGCAGCGGAGGGTCAGAGAGAGAGGGAGACACAGAATCTGAAACAGGCTCCAGGCTCTGAGCTAGCTGTCAGCACAGAGCCCGATGCGGGGCTCGAGGCCTTGAATTGTGAGATCATGACCTGAGCTGAAGTTGGACACTCAACCGACTGAGCCACCCAGGCGCCCCTATACTATATACTTTAAACTTACGCAATTCTGTATGTCAATTATTTCTCAATAAAACTAAAAAAAATAAAGAAAAATATTATGTTTTAAAATTATATAAAACATAAAATTAAATTCATTTAAGATTTAATGATAAAAATATATTTTCCAGTTCCTAAAAATGGAAAGCTGATATAATACACACATTAATAAAATGAAAAGACAGGATCATCTCAGTTGATGCAAGAAAAGAATTTGACAAAATCCAATACTCATTCAAGATAAAAACACTCAGAAAACTAGAAATAAAAGGGCATTTCCTCAATACAATAAAAGACATTTATGAAAAACCACAACTGACATCATACTCAAAAGTGAAAGACTAAAAACTTCCTCTGAAGATCAAGAATGTGACAAATATGCCCACTTTCACCAATTCTATTCAACACTGTACTGGAAGTTCTATCCAAAACAGGCAAGAAAAAGAAATAAAAGGCATCAAATTAGGAGTGCTGATGCATAGGAGCACATGTACCCCAATGGTCATAGCAGCACTCTCAACAATAGCCAAAACATGGAAAGAGCCTATGCGTCCACCAACTGACGAATGATTCAAGAAGATGTGGTTCATCTATACAATGGAATACTACATGGCAATGAGAAATGAAATCTGGCCATTTGTAGCAACATGGATGGAACTTCAGGGTGTTATGGTGAGCGAGATAAGACAGGCAGAGAAGGACAGATACCATATGTTTGCACGTATAGGTGGATTAGGAGGAACATAATGGAGGACCACGGGGGACAAGAAGGGGGAAAATAGTTGGGGAGAGGGAGGGAGGCAAACCATGAGAGACTCTTGAATGTTGAGAACAAACTGATGGCTGATGGGGGTGGGGGAGAGGGGAAGGGGGGTGATGGGCATGGAAGAGGGCACTTGTGGGGATGAGCAATGGGTGTTATATGGAAACCAACTTGACAATAAATTATTCAAGAAAAAAACCCAAAACCAAAAACAAACAAAAAAAGCCATCAAATTAGAAAAAATTAAGAAAACTCTATTTGTAGATGACTTTGTACTTTGACTATGTATAGAAAAATCCTAAAGAATCTTCAAAAAACTATTAGAGCTAATAATAGAAATCAGTAACATTGAAGGATATAAAATTAATGTAAAAATCAATTGTTTCTATAAGAACAATATGTAAAGAATATTAAGAGAACAATTCCATGTATAAGAGCATCAAAAAGAATAAAGCAAATAAGAATAAATTTTAATCAAGGAGGTAGGAGAAATATAATGAAAACTATAAAGCATTACTGAAAGAAATTAAAGAAGAACTAAATGAAAAAAACAGCCTATGTTCATAGGTTGAATGTCTTAATTTTGTTAAGAAGGCAATAATATCCAAAGCATTCTACAAATTCAAAGCAATTCCTATCAAAATACCAATGGCATTTTTTTGCAGAAATGGAAAAGTTGATCCTAAAATTCCAATGGAATTTTATGGGACCTGGAATAGCCAAAACAATCTTGAAAAAGAACGGAGTGATGGAATAGAACTAAGAGTCCAGAAAGAAACCCAAACATCTATACTCAATTGAATTTTGAAAAGGGTACCAAGAATATTCTATGGGGACAAGACAGTCTCTTTAAAAACTAGTGTTATACATACAGGCCAATATCCTTGAGAATACAGATGCAAAAATCTTCAACAAGATACGTGCAAATCGAATCCACCAACACATAAAAAGAATTATCCACCAAGATCAGGTGGGATTCAGTCCTGGGTTACAGGGCTGTTTCAATATTCGCAAATCAATCAATGTGATCCATCACATCAACAAAAGAAAAGATAAAAACCATATTATCCTGTCGATAGATGCAGAAAAAGCATTTGACAAAATACATTATCCCTTCTTAATAAAGACTCTTGAGAAAGTTGGGATAGAAGGAACTTACTTAAACATCATAAAAGCCATCTATGAGAAGCCCTCAGCTAACATCATCCTCAACAGGGAAAAACTGAAAACTTTCCCCCTGAGATCAGGAACACGACAGGGATGTCCACTCTCACCACTGTTGTTTAACATAATGCTGGAAGTCCTAGCATCAGCCATCAGACAACAAAAGGAAATCAAAGGCATCAAAATCGGCAAAGAAGAAGTCAAACTCGCACTTTTCGCAGATGACATGATACTCTACAGAGAAAACCCGACAGACTCCACCAGAAGCCTACTAGAACTGATCCATGAATTCAACAAAGTTGCAGGGTACAAAATCAACGTACAGAAATCAGTTGCATTTTTATACACCAACAATGAAGCAACAGAAAGAGAAATCAAGAAACTGATCCCATTCACAATTGCACAAAAAACCATAAAGTACCTAGGAATAAACCTAACCAAGGATATAAGAGATCTGTATGATGAAAACTATAGAAAACTTATGAACGAAATGGAAGAAGACACAAAGACATGGAAAAACATTCCATGCTCATGGACTGGAAGAATAAATATAGTTAAAATGTCATTACTACCCAAAGCAATCTACACATTCAATGCAATCCCAATCAAAACTGCACCAGCATACTTCTCAAAACTAGAACAAACTATCCTCAAATTTGTATGGAACCACAAAAGACCCCGAATAGCCAAAGTAATACTAAAGAATAAAACCAAAACGGGAGGTATCACCATCCCAGACTTTAGCCTCTACTACAAAGCTGTAATCATCAAGGCAGTATGGTATTGGCACAAAAACAGACACACAGACCAATGGAATAGAATTGAGAACTCAGAAGTGGACCCAAAAGCGTACAGCCCAACTAATCTTTGACAAAGCAGGAAAGAATATCCAATGGAAAAAAGACAGCCTCTTTAACAGATGGTGCTGGGAGAACTGGACAGCAACATGCAGAAGAATGAAACTAGATAATTTTCTCACACCATACACAAAAATAAACTCAAAATGGATAAAGGACCTGAATGTGAGACAGGAAACCATCAACACCCTAGAGGAGAAAGCAGGA